>NC_142807.1:47926400-48108900 GCF_049724085.1 Artemia sp. Qi Xiang Cuo | reverse complement strand
CCCAAATCATAATTTTCTGAAAGGACACACCTATGAAAGGCTAAGAAATCTAGCTTAGAAAGGTCCAAAATAGCAAATTAACCATCCCAAATCATAGGTTTCAGTCAACACACACCTACGAATGGCTATGAAATCCTGCTCAGAAAAGTCAAAAAATATCAACCCACACACCCCCAAATCATAGGTTTCAGACATCACACACCTACGAAAGACTAAGAAATCCGGTTATGAAAAGTCAGAAATAGCAACTTACATATCCCAAATCATAGGTTTCAGACAACACTCACCTATGAACGGCTAAGAAACCTAGCTCAGAAAAGTCAAAAATAGCAAACTAGTCATCCCAAACTATATGTTTCAGACAACAAACACCTATGAAAGGCTAAGAAATCCAGCTCAGAAAAGTCAAAAGTAGCAATCCATCCACCCCAAATCATAGGTTTCAGACACTACACACCTATGAAAGACTAAGAAATCCAACTCAGAAAAGCCTGAAATAGCAACCCACACATCCCAAATCATAGGTTTCAGACACCACACACCTACGAAAGACTAAGAAATCCGGTTATGAAAAGTCGGAAATAGCAAATTACACATCCCAAACTATTGGTTTCAGACAACATTCACCTACGAAATACTAGAAAACCTTAGCTCAGAAAAGCCTGAAATAGCAAACTACACATCCCAAATCATAATGTTCTGACAACACATACCTATGAAAGGCTAAGAAACCTAGCTCAGAAAAGTCGAAAATATCAAACTACACATCCCAAATCATAGGTTTCAGACACTACACACCTATGAAAGACCAAGAAATCCAACTCAGAAAAGCCCGAAATAGTAATTAACATATCCCAAATCATAAGTTTCAGACAGCATTCACCTACGAAATACTAAGAAACCTTAGCTCAGAAAAGTCTGAAATAGCCAACTACTCATCCCAAACTCGAAGTTTCAGACAACAAACACCTATGAGTGACTAGGAATCCTAGCTCTGAAAAGTCCAAAAAGCAAACTATACCTCCCAAATCATAATTTTCTGAAAGGACACACATATGATAGGCTAAGAAATCTAGCTCAGAAAAGTCGAAAATGGCAAATTAACCATCCCAAATCATAGGTTTCAGTCAACACACCTACGAATGGCTAAGAAATCAATCTCATAAAAGTAAAAAAAATACCAACCCACAAACCCCAAATCATAGATTTCAGACACCACACACCTATGAAAGACTAAGAAATCTGGTTATGAAAAGTCGGAAATATCAAATTAAATATCCCGAGTCATAAGTTTCAGAACACACACACCTATGAACGGCTAAGAAACCTAGCTCAGAAAAGTCAAAAATAGCAAACTAGTCATCCCAAACTATAGGTTTCAGACAACAAACACCTATGAAAGGCTAAGAAATCCAGCTCAGAAAAGTCAAAAGTAGCAATCCACCCATCCCAAATCATAGGTTTCATAGAACACATGCCTATGAAAGACTAAGAAATCCAGCTCAGAAAAGTCAAAAATAGCAAACTACATATCCCAAATCATCGGTTTCAGTCAACACACACCAACGAAAGACTAAGAAACCTAGCTCAGAAAAGCCAAAAATAGCAAACTATTCATCCCAAACTATTGGTTTCAGACAACATTCACCTACGAAATACTAGAAAACCTTAGCTCAGAAAAGCCTGAAATAGCAAACTATACATCCCAAATCATAATTTTCTGACAACGCATACCTATGAAAGGCTAAGAAATCCAGCTCAGAAAAGTCGAAAATAGCAAACTACACATCCCAAATCATAGGTTTTTGAAGAGTTCGACTAAGGCTTAGGATTTCGTCAGCAACGTCTGATTTGTTCAAGAAGAAGTTTTGGGTGAGTCGGACAGAAGAAGCAATGGGCTGACCTAAATACATAAGATGATCTATAGGTTGAACAGAGCTAGATCCAAGCGTGATGGAAAGGGCAAAAGAATTTGTTTTCCAGTTAAAGAGGACAATATCAGATTTGGAGGAGTTGAATTCAAGCCCAATTTTCCGATATTCTGCATCAAGAATTCCAAAAATGTCGGTGATAAATGGAAGAGTTTGACTAAGGCTTAGGATGTCGTGAGCATAGCATACCAAGAAAAGGTTTACAGAAGATAAAATCAGCGAAGGTGGGCAAAACTCTTTTGCTTCCAGTACATAGTTATTAAAGAGGTCGGAAGAGATCACAGCTTATTGACGGCCCATTTCTTGACTGGAACACGTTGTATACGTGGAATCAGGGGCATGCCTTTATCTGGGGGTAGTTTCAGGCGGATATGAAGTCTTGAATATAAATTCCGGAGAGAACGAACAATGGCCAGATTCAATCCACGTTTACCAACTTTCAGAAGTATCGCTGCGTGGATTAGAGAGGCGAATGCACATCTGACATCATATTCCCCCCAAAACAAAGCTTTCTCCAGACGATTCCGCATGAATCAGGGCATTTGCAACGGCAGTTAAAGCGTCGGCACACCCGTTACCTCGCTTGAATCCGAACTGGAGTGGAGGGGTACAGCAGACTTTTTCAAGTTCCTAAATAAATAGTAACTCAAAGAGCTTGAAAAGGGATTTAGTAAACAGTAATAGGACGGAATGATGTACAGTAGACTTGAGATTTCTCATTTTTAGAGACAGAAGTCAAATCTCCGATGCAAAACGAAGAAGAAACAATATTCTGAGTGAAAATCATCTGCATAAGCAGAGACAGATGAGCCGTCAGAAGGTTTACCCCGTATTTCAAATGTATAGCACTAACTTGGTCAATACCAGATGAACTTTTTAATTTTAATTTGTGGATGGCATCTTTCGACAGAATGGGTACTGACCACAAAATCTTCATCGGGTTGAGCATCCAGAAACTGATCCAGAGCTACTTCATAAGATAGCTCTATGATGGGATCAGGGGCAGAAAACTCAGATTCCTAATATGCATACCATTCAGCTTCTGGAATGTCAGCTGAGGACGGTGACGAAGAAGCGGGTGCTGAGGAGGATACAAATTTAAATACCATATTTCAATCTTGTTTTGCACGGGCAGAATAGCTATTAATAAGATCTCTACGATGCTGAGCAAGAATTTTGGAAAACTTCCGCTTTGTAGAGATCCGTATGTCATTCACTAGCCCGGCAGAAGGACGCCTACACTATTTCCATATAGAAAACCAAAACTTCGCTTGTCCACATGAAGTAAAAAGCTCTGGATTTGTGGAAAATCCAGGAACGATTCCTTTGAAGACACGTTGCATGGAGACAGCCTGTTTTTCGGCAAAGCGGAAGTCATGACATATTTCAACACAATATATATCAAGACAAATCAGAACTTCGTTCTTAGGCAACTGGAATTACTGTTGGAGGAGGTAAAATGGGACATTAATTTTACTTAGAATCGAGTCAACCGACTCGAGGAACTGAGTTTGATCAATCTTTGACCAATCACGACGATACCACCGTGCTGAAGAATCACATGCTAGTGGACTACTTTGAGAAACGGAAGACGGCACACCGAGAGAGCAAGGTTTGGGTAAGTGGTCAGACAGCTGATAATCAAATATAACGTTAACTGTATCGGCGGTCAGATTTGAAGATACAGCAACGTGGTCCAGGTTAGAGGTTCGCGAAGACGTGTGAGTATGCGTAAAATCTGACATTTTATCTAATACACACAAAAAATCACTAAATAAACCCTTAGCTATAGTAGTATGTGGAGACGCCTCAGAATCTGGTTCAGAAGAATTACAATTAAGTCTCCAGCTATATCACAAGGTCATGCGTAGCTGTGTTGGCCTCAGGTGGCTTGGTGCTGCGATGAGTTGTTAGTAGTAGTAGTAGTAACCTAGACGCCAAATTTTTTCTGCGCAAGAACCTAATTTTTCGCACTATAAAGCAAATAATCGCTCTGACTGATCGTTGGGGTAATCAGATACACACTAATATAAAAACAGGAGTCCACTCTCACAGCTAACTAGTCAGCATTTAGTTCGAACCAGCTAGAACAGAGAGCCGATTTAACAAAAGTAACAAGCCCACTGGAGGGTCTGCCTCTGTTATTCAGCTTTCTAGCAGGTACGGGGTATAATGTCATGCCATCAAGTGCAAGTATGTTAATACCATGTTTAGTAACAAAATGTTCCTGGAGGAAAATCACGTTATAACTGGAGCTGAGCTTAGCAACACAGAAAATTTATTTATAAATGACCCATTTATATTCTATGATAGTTGAAACGAGTCCATGGGTTTAAGTTTTTTGGTTTTTCCGGCATTTTACAATATAACACGCATGACCATTGGTCTTGCAACAAACGCAAAAGTCACTTTTTTTGCATGAAGTATCAGGTGTCAATTTGTGGTTGACGGAGCCACATTTAGAATATAGTGCATTTTTCTTACAATTCACAGCGAGGTGACCGATTGCATGACAATTGAAGCAGCGACGTGGTGGGAACACGAACTCTTCAACCGGAAGGCGTTCATATCCCACTATCACAGATGCTTTCAGAAACGAATCAATATCAGTTCGAAACGGAAAGTAAACTTCAAATTTTCGGGACTTGCCACACTGTACTGTGTTGTGGACTTGGAGATTAGCTGTTTCAGCGACATTTCGTCTAAATCTGGCATTCGCTTAATCGCCGCGACAAAATCAGGCTCCTTGGGGGAAATGTTGAACGATGATCCGGCGCGCTTAACATTTTCGACTATCTGACCCGCGGTTTTCTTGGACCGAACCACAAGTTTCCACTCGTCTGTAGTGCTGCGTAACTCGGCTAATCGTCGGATTTGGAAACACCTTATCGATGAATGTTTTTTGTTCATTTGGGCCTTTTAAGTCTTTTGGGGGGGGATCTTATGTATCACAGAGTATAGTGGTGAGGGGGATGTGGAGTGAAGAGGCTGGGAATTGTCAGGCAGGCTGATCGGGAAGCAGCTAGCATTTAATATAAATCCAACTAATTTTCTCGAAAGTTCATTTACTTTCAAAACTCTGTGGCATGAACAGACTTGCCGATGGCAGGTACTTCACATGGATTAAAAATTGAAAACTTTAGGATCAGAACATTTTGCTTTGCCCCCGTGACTAGCCACTTGCACACATCAGTAATATTGTCATCATCCTTGGCACACGAAACCATCCGGGTTTGGATATCCAACTCACTATGAAAAGTCTTTTTCGCTTGTAAAACTGCATCGTGTTCGAAATAGTTAATAGCACTCTTGACGATCATATCAAGTTTTACACCTTCTGTGAGTGATCTACTCAAAAAGTTCAGAACGGGGCTAAACACCAACTTTTCAGCTATCTTATTTCGTATCTTATTACTCGTTGAATTGTTTTTACTTATTACTTATTACTGATTACTGAATTGAAGTTATCAAGTATTTTGGGCAATAGGTTGCATCAAGACTGGGCTGGGTAATTGTAGACAGAGAAAAGCCAAGACCAGATAGTCCAAGTAATTGAGAGGCAAATGTTTCAATGGCTGAGGCACGGGTAAATGGCAGGAGTATGAATGACTCTCTTATTGGACACATACTTGTCAGGTTAGTTTTTGGAAAGGCATACCTGCCTAGAGTCTTATCTATCTTATTACTCGTAAGCAGCCAAAATCCAAATCGTAATCCATAAATCTAAGTCCAGAGACAGTCGTTAAACTGGTGATGTAATGGTGACGTCACACAGTAGCAATAATAATTTTATTTAGGTCAGGACCTGTAATCCTTTGCCAAAGATTGCAAAATCTGACACACAGGGATTAAGTCCACTTAAAAAGCATACTGATTTGTCAATGGAATATCCAATTTAGTATAGGTGTGTTCGAACTCTGAATCAATACTGATTCAATTATAAATATTAATTTAATTATTGGCTATATTCAAGGAAAACAAATACCTAAACAACTATTATTGCATGTAGTATAAGACAATTCTAAAAATTTGTAAAAGCATGCCCTACCAAATTCCACGTTTTCAAATACAACCACCGGGTAAGCCCTGAAAACATTAGCTATGGTTAATCTTCTTACCTTGCATGCTTTGGGCATACATTCAAGAATTGAAAAAATCAACTTCGCATTTCCGTCAGGATCATCCGGCATGCAAACAGATAACGCATCGACAAGCATCTGGTAAAGGCATCTTGGGATTAGTGGATCAGGTAGTTCACGAAGGTATTCTTTTAAAACCCCTAAAATACAAAAAAGAAGAGATATACCATTAAATTGTCACAACGAAACAGTTCTATATAATGAATAAAATAAACAAAAACTAAATCAGTAAACTAAATGATAGCATAAACAGAGTTAATGATTATTGTGAAGTATACGGAGTTTTTCAAGAGGAATTTTTCTGGTGGAGGGGTTAAGTGGGAGGATATTTCCATGGAGGAACTTCTTGTGGGGGAATGGAGTTTTGTATGGAAGGGGAACCGGGCTCCCCAACATTATTTTAAAAACGACCAGAAATTAAATAAAAAAACAAGTTTTTTCACCTGAAAAAACTGCGACATTAAAACTTAAAACGAACAGAAATTATTACGCATATGAGGGGAGTCGTCCTCTCCTCAGTACCTCGCTCTTCGCTCTAAGGGTTTTTGTTCAGCACTTCAGCACAACATAGCACGACAAAGAACGGAGAGCACAACAGAAGAGCACTCGGGTAACTTGCGCTTTCGGTGGAAACGTTCTTGAATAGTTTATGAATAAGCAGTCTAGCAAGGTAAATAAAATTTACCTAGGATTTGATAAATGTTAAGATTTGATATTTTAACTCACCCTGAAATTTCCAGTTGTTCGACTCAACTACTTTCTTTAAAATACCAAAGAGATCCTGCAAGGAGATTGGTCCTGTTTTAACCCTATTTTCCCCTATTTTCACCCTGTTTACCTATTTTCAATATTTACCTTATATTCCCCTATATTTACCCTATTTTTCCTATATTTACCCTATTTAAAAAAAAAAAAACTGATAAAAGAGTTTGACTGATTTTTACTGTTTTCGCAATTATGTTAAACAGGTTTGGCTTGGTAACGATAATAAGAATTTCCTATGATTTAAAGTAAGAATTGAAATTCTGAAGAAAGTAAACGGCGAGAAATATCTTACTTTAGTACCTCAAGACTCATTATCAGACGCTGTGAGTCCGCAGCACCTCTTATGTTCAGTCGTTGGCAATAATGCTGATATCTACAGTTGTATTTACATTTACATTTTTTTCTGATTTCTTGATCTTCCTCTTTTTAACTGTCTGTAGTTTTTAGATATTATAAAAATTCATCATAAACATTTATAGATATTTATAAAACTAGCAGGAACAAAGCCCTATAATGATTCAAAATTAGAATGACGACAGGTTACAATCAAAGAATAAATTAAGCCCAAAATGTACAGAAATTAAAATAGATAATCATATCAATCATAAAAATAATAGATGCTGATGTAGATTAATTAAAAACAACAAGTTTTTCAGCCGAAAATAAGGAGCAACATTAAAACTTAAAACGAACAGAAATTATTACGTATATAAAGGGGGTTGCCCTCTCCTCGACACCTCGCTCTTTACGCTAAAGTTTTTTAGCACTTCTAAAAAAGCATTTTATTCTCATAAGCGAACGGCGTTTGTGTTTCAGGAGCCTTTTTTAAATAATTGGAACAAAATTCAAACTTTAACGTAAAGAGTGAGGTGTTGAGGAGGGGAAACCCTCTTTATATACGTAATAATTTCTGTTCGTTTTAAGTTTTAATGTTGCTACTTACTTTCAGTTGAAAAGACTTGTTTTTTTATTATTTAATTTCTGATCGTTCTTTAAATAATGCCAGGAAATCTGGCCCCACCTCCACGAAGAAACCCCTCCTCACGGAAATATCCCCTAGACAATTCAATACTAGTGAAAATTTACCCCGGACAATTACTCTTTAACATTCCGCGCGTAAAACTGAGACGGAAAAGAGAAAGCAAGACATATAAAAAGAATTGTATATAAAAATTCGGGCAAATTCCCCCAGTGTATAATTTCCCTGAAAAGTTAACTCCCTAGAAACTTCCCTCCCCATAGAAAATTCAACCTGGGAAAACCCCCCAGCAGAAAATTTGCCGCCCCACCCGAAAATGTATGCCTACATCCCGATAACAAATACTATGCGCAAACAATGGAAAAATTTTATAACTTAAAGATCTTTCCCCTGGGGCTGTGAGGGGGGGGGTCATATTATACCCAAAGGCATAGTTATTAGGCCTTTAGACTATGCTGAACAAATTGACTATCTAAAAATATTGATCGGATGATTTTGGAAAAAAGGGGGGAGGGAACCTAGTTGCCCTTCAATTTATTTGGTCACTTAAAAAGGGCACTAGAAATTTTAATTTACGTTCGAATGAGCCTTCTCCCGATATTCTAGGACCACTGGGTAGATTCAATCACCCTGGGGAAAAAAACCAAATAAACACGCATCCGTGATCTTTCTACTGGCTAAAAAAAGAAAAAATACAAATTCCTTATTTTTGTAGATAGGAGCTTGAAACCTAGACCGTAGAGTTTTCTGATACGCTGGATCTGATAATGTGATTTTCATTGAGATTACTTGACTTTCAGAGTGTTTCCTCCTTTTTTCAAAAATCAGAAAAAATTTCTCATTCTCGTAACCTTCGATGGGTAAGACTAAACTTAATGAAATTTATGTATTTGAATCAGCATAAGCAGTCGATTCTTTTGATATATCTGTTTGTATTGGTTACTGTTTTTTTAGAGTTTCGGTTACAATTGAGCCGGGTCGCTCCATGCTTACAGTTTGTTACCACGAACTGTTTGATGAATAAATAAACCTTGAAATTAGTGAAAATAAAATTATATATCTGTATTCAGACTTATTGCATTGTAGTCGTTTTATTGAAAACTATATGTATTTTGAACACTGTGCTTTAATTTTTCAAAACGTCGATAACAGACAAAAAATAAATCTCTATGACTATCAAGATAATTTGAAAAAAAAATAATGAAAATAAACTGAATATTTAATATATAATAATATAAATTCCTGAAAATCTCAGCAATTCAAGATTTTATTTCACAGTAATTTTTTAATTTTTTAGTTATATAAATATAAAACAAATGTTTATAATATGTTTTGTTTTCAGTAAAGATCAAATTCCGCAACAAGTTTTAGAACTTTTACGATTAAGAGAGGGGAAAAGAAGCAGTAGCCAAACTTCTGTTTGTAGGGATTTTTATTCGTTTTAAGTTTGACTCGAATATTAAATTTAAATTTTACTCATTTTAAATTTTATTTATTCATCTAGATCAGTATCTGTTATCTTTAAGTTTGATATGATCATTTATTTTAATGGGTGGTCGTTTCGGGTTTCGTTTATTTTTTAATAGTAATTTCTGGCCGATTTTGGTTTGAATTATTATAGGACTTTATTTCTGCTGGTCCTAAGTTTAATATAGATTTTCTTTTCTTTGAAATTTTTTTTCTCGCAAAAGTTTTTTTTTATATTCGTTTTTAATAGCCACGTCTAAGGCTTAAGAATCAAAATGTCGTGTTCTAATCTATTATTCTAATTAGTGTCAAGATTTCGATTTAGTTCAGGAGTTCTAGCTGTAACAGCAGGAGTTGCAGCAACATTTGCTGTCACTGTCGTAATCGCAGTAGTAGTAGCAGCATTAATACTAGTAGTCACAGTCACAAGTATTAGCAGTTGCAGTCATGACTTGTCGTATTCGTAGTCGCAAGTTGTCGCACTTGGAGGCACAAGTAGTCACAGTCGTAGTCATAAGTTGAACATGGCATGAAAGTTTTAACTTATTACCCTAAGCCGGTCTTAAGATATTGCAGATACGGCTTCTTGACAAACTGGATGCGCATATCGTTTTTTATTACGTTTAACATACCCATCAACAGTCCTCGAAGCTTTTTAGGCCCTTAGCCTTTTGGGACAGACCCATAATCAAATACCGCCCATTTTTCTAGGGATAAACTCTCAACGTAAACAATGGGCGAATTGCATATTAGTAGAAAGGGGGGTGCTACTCGTGACCCTACACCATATATGGGCATAGAATACTGACAGGACATAATTTATTCAAGGATTATCGATCTGTTGTTGTTTGGCCACGTGTAATGACATGTGCTGCCACCTACAACTTTTTTACATAATTTATTCAAGGTCGATCTATTTGCTGTTGTTTGTCCAGGTGTAATGACACTGTGGGGTGATTTACATAATCGATGGGGGAATTATTGGTTCACGAAGGGGGAATTAAGAAACAAACATGGCTTCATTTTTGTTTGACTAGCCTAACCTGAGAAATTGATTTACATAATCGGCGGGGAAATTATTGATTCACGAAGGGGGAATTATGAAACAATATGGCTTCTTTAATCTTAGGTCTGAGGGATAAACGTTCTTTAGGTCAGAGAGAAAAATTAATATTCTATTTTTAAATAGGGCTTCATTGATCGTTAGTTTCAGGAATTATAAATGACATCACTTGTTATCTTGGAATTATGTGGGAGTCTAAAGAGATAGAAATTCTATTTTTAAATACAGCTTCATTGATTTACATAATCGGCGGGGAAATTATTGATTCACGAAGGGGAATTAAGAAACATTATGGCTTCTTTAATCTTAGGTCTGAGGGATAAACGTTCTTTAGGTCAGAGAGAAAAATAAATATTCTATTTTTAAATAGGGCTTCATTGATCGTTAGTGTCAGGAATTATAAATGACATCACTTGTTATCTTGGAATTATGTGGGAGTCTAAAGAGATAGAAATTCAATTTTTAAATACGGCTTCACGGAGCTTTAAGTCGGAGAGATAAATTGATATTCTAACGAAACCTTAATAGTTTACCTAGGAAAATTTATGAGATGAAGAGATTAACGTAGGAAAGGGTTTCCTAGAAATTTGAAATGTGAAAGCACAGAGATGCCAAAAAACAAAAGGAACACACAGAAATTACTTTTAGGGGATTATTTGGGCGAAACGGTTTTAGACAGCTTATGGAATTATTTCGGCAAAACCGTTAGAGACGATGATTTAAAAGATGATTTAAAAGAAGATTTTAGAAGAGGTTTTGAGTGTGGTCGTTATAATACACAAGTTCCATTTTAACAGTGTTGTGAGGTCCCCTACTCCAACCCCAAAGGGCCCCAATCGCCCTACCCCGATCCAAAGGGTTCCAATCCCCATACCCCAATCCAGAAGGAACCCCCGGTCCCCAAAGGTTCCCAGGACTCCCACCCGGCCCCCCAAACCCCCAAAGTCCCTCCGCGGGCCCCCAAAGGCACATCAAGCTCCCAAAAGACCACCGGTGTCCCAAAGGCCTTCACCCGGTCCCCAAATGACCCCCAGGCTCCCAACTGGCCCCCCAGGACCCCCAAAGGCCCTCCACCGGTCCCCAAAGGTCCCCCAGGCTCCCAAAGGGCCCCCCTCCCCCTCCTCACCGTCCCCTCCCACTCCCCTCCCCTCCCCTCCTCCCCACCCCTCCTCCCCACCCCCTCCCCCTCCCCTCCTCCCCTCCCCATTTTTTTAATATTTTTTGTGCATTGAGACACAGAAGGGCACCCTCCCCCTGCCCCCCCCCCCCAAAGGGCCCCCGACGCCCCAAAGACCTGATTTTTCAGAGTCATGGTTTATCATTTTGGATTTCTTTCGTTGATGTGTTCGTTGATAGCCTTTCATAGGTGCGTGTTGTAAGAAAATTATGATTTGGGATGTGTAGTTTGCTATTTGGACTTTTTAGAGCTAGAATTCTTAGTCCATCATAGGTGTTTGTTGTCTGAAACCAATAGTTTGGGATGAGTAGTTTGCTATTTCAGGCTTTTCTGAGCTAGATTTCTTAGCATTTCATCGGTGTGTGCTTTCAGAAAATTATGATTTGGGATATGTAAATTACTATTTCGGGCTTTTCTGAGTTGGATACTTCTAAATTTTTCCGTAGAAGATAGGAAAATTTCCACTATGATTGTGATTATTTTCCATGAAGATAAAAAGTTTCACTTTAATTCTAAATTTTCTTAAATTCAATTCCGACCTTTCTCAAAGAGATGAAAAAATTAAAGTTCTATTCCAAATATTTTCCCGGAAGAAGAAAAGTTCAACTTCGATTCTGAATTTTCTCAATGAAAATGAAAAAGTTAGTGATCAAATCTTTTTTCCCATAATATAAAAATTTCCACTTCAGTTCAGATTTTTTTCTCAAAGACATAAAGAAATTTAAAGTTCTGTTCTAAATTTTTCATGGAAGATATGAAAAGTTATACTTCGATCGTGAATATTCGAGTTCTATTCTGAATTTTACCAAAGAACACAATTCAATTCTAATTTCCACAATAAAAAATTTAAAGTTAAATTCTAAATTTTTCGGTGGAAGATAGAAAAAATAATACCATACGTGTGAATATTTTCCCGGACGATAAAAAGTTCTAGTTCAATTTAAAATTTTCTGAACGAAGTGAAGAAGAATTCAAGTTCTCTTCTGAATTTTACCAAAGAACACAATTCAATTCTAATTTCACCAGAGAAAATAAAAATCTTCCGCTTCAGTTCCTTATTTCACAAATACATAAAGAAATTTAAAGTTCAATTCTAAATTTTTCGGTGGAAGAAAGAAAAAGTAATACCATACTTGTGAATATTTTCATGGAAGATAAAAAGTTCCAGTTCAATTTAAAATTTTTTCAACGAAGTCAAGGAAAGTTCAAGTTCTCTTCTGAATTTTCTCAATGAAAAAGAAATTAGTCATTGATCATTTCTATTTTTCCAAATAATATAAAAATTTCCCATTTTAGTTCAGATTTGGCTCGAAGAGATGAAAAATTTAAAATACAGTTCCAAATTTTTCACTGAAGATAAAAAAGTTCAAGTTCTCTTCGGAATTTTACCAAAGAACACAATTCAATTCTAATTTCTCCAGAGAAAATAAAAATCTTCCACTTCAGTTCTTTATTTCACAAAGACAAAGAAATTTAAATTTCAATTCTAAATTTTTCGGTGGAAGATAGAAAAAGTAATACCATACTTGTGAATATTTTCCCGGAAGATAAAAGGTTCTAGTTCAATTTAAAATTTTCTCAACGAAGTGAAGAAAAGTTCAAGTTCTCTTCTGAACTTTACCAAAGAACACACTTCAATTCTAATTTCTCCAGAGAAAACAAAAATCTTCCACTTCAGTTCTTTATTTCACAAAGACATAAGGAAATTTAAAGTTCAATTCTAATTTTTCGGTGGAAGATAGAAAAAGTAATATCATACTTGTGAATATTTTCACGGAAGATAAAAATTTCTAGTACAATTTTAAATTTTCTCAACGAAGTCAATGAAAGTTCAAGCTCTCTTCTGAACTTTAACAAAGAACAAAATTCAATTCTAATTTTCCCAGAAAAGACAAAAATCTTCCACTTCACATCTTCATTTCACAAACACATAAAGAAATTTAAATTTCAATTCTAAATTGTTCGGTGGGAGATATAAAAATTAATACCCTACTTGTGAATATTTTCACAGAAGATTAAAAGTTCTAGTTCAACTTAAAATTTGCTCAACGAAGAGAACAAAAGTTCATGTTCTATACTGAATTTTACCAAAGAACACAATTCAATTCTAGTTTCTACAGAGAAAATAAAAATCCTCCACTTCAGTTCTTTATTTCACAAAAGACATAAAGAAATTTAAAGTTCAATTCTAAATTTTTCGGTGGAAGATAGAAAAGGTAATACCATACTTGTGAATATTTTCCCGGAAGATAAAAAGTTCTAGTTCAATTTTAAATTTTCTCAGCGAAATGAAGAAAAGTTCAAGTTCTCTTCTGAACTTTACCAAAGAACACACTTCAATTCTAATTTCTCCAGAGAAAATAAAAATCTTCCATTTCAGTTTTAAGTTCCCAAAGAAATAAAGAAATTTAAAGTTCTTTTCTAAATTTTTAGATGGAAGACAGAAAAAGTAATACTATGACTGCGATTGTTTTCCATGAAGATCAAAAGTTTCACTTTATTTATAACTTTTCTTAAATTCAGTTCTGATTTTTCTCAAAGAGATGAAAAATTTAAAGTTCTGTTCCAAATTTTTCATAGAAGATAGAAAAAGTTATACATTGATTGTGAATATTCAACATGAAGATAAGGAACTCCACTTTAATTCTGAGTTTTCTCGAAGAAGTGCAAATTGTTCAAGTTCTCTTCTGAATTTTCTTAAAGAAGAGAAAAAAGTTAACTCAATTCTGAATTTTACCGATGAAAATGAAAAAATCTTCCACTTCAGTTCTTAATTTCTCAAAGACATAAAAAATTTAAAGTTCAATTCTAAATTTTCTGTAGAAGATAGGAAAAGTTATACTATGACTGTGATTATTTTCCAGTGAAGATAAAAAGTTTCACTTTAATTCTAATTTTCTTAAGTTCACTACCGTTTTTTTGGAAAGAGATGAAAAATTTAATGTTCTGTTCCAGATTTTTCATAGAAGATAGAAAAAGTTATACATTGATTTGAATACTCGACATGAAGATAAGGAGCATAACTTTAATTCTGAGTTTTCTCGAAGAAGTGCAAAATGTTCAAGTTCTCTTCTGAATTTTCTTAAAGAAGTGAAAAAAGTTAGCTCAATTCTGAATTTTACCAGTGAAAATGAAAAAAGATTCCACTTCAGTTCTTAATTCCTCAAAGACATAAAAAATTCAAAGTTCTCTTCTAATTTTTCCAATAAAATAAAAAGACTACACTTCAGTTCTGATTTTTTCTCAAAGAGATGAAAAATTTAAAGTTCTTTTCTAATTTTAAATTAAATTTTAGCTTCTTTTTCTTATGGATTTACCCATCAAATTTTTAAATTAGAAAATGAGTGACTCGTTCTATTATTAAAGACAATCGTTCAAACTCGTTCATATAACCTTCAAAACAATAGGTTAGGTATAAATAAATATTAATAAATAAATAGAAACATTTCTAAATGTTTAAGTTAGGTTAGGTTAGGTTAACTTATCATGAGTGCTCATGATAAGTTAACCTAACCTTTTCCGGCGAGTATGGTTAGGTTAGGTTAGACTAGATTAGAGGTTACTAATCTAGATTAGAGGTTACTAGAGGTTAGGTTAGCCTACGTACGCGCGCGTACGTAGGCTAACCTAGCCTAACCAAAATTAACCTAACCTAACTTAATATAACCTAAACTAACCTAATCATACACCTAACTTTTTGCCTGTCTCTCACCTAACCTAAGCTAACCTAAGTGAAGCGTACATGGGCTAACCTAACCTAACTTAACCTAACGTGTGTGTGTGTATGTGTGTGTGTCTTTAAATTTCTTTATGTCTTTTGTGAAATAAAGAACTGAAGTGGAAGATTTTTATTTTCTCTGTAGAAATTAGAATTGAATTGTGTTCTTTGGTAAAATTCAGTAGAGAACTTGAACTTTTCTTCACTTCATTGAGCAAATTTTAAATTGAACTAGAACTTTTTATCTTCCGGGAAAATAATCATAAGTATGGTATTACTTTTTCTATCTTCCACCGAAAAATTTAGAAATGAACTTTAAATTTCTTTATGTCTTTGTGAAATAAATAACTGAAGTGGAAGATTTTTGTTTTATATGGAGAAATTAGAATTGAAGTTTGTTATTTGGTAAAGTTCAGAATAGAACTTGAACTTTCCTTGACTTCGTTGAGAAAATTTTAAATTTAATTAGAACTTTTTATCTTCAGTTAAACTATTAAAATGTATTTTATTAATTTTACTAAAGACCCTAGAAAAAATAAAATTGAACTTTATATTACTTTATGTCTTTGTGAAATAAAGAACTGAAGTGTAAGATTTTTATTTTCTCTGGAGAAATTAGAATTGAGTTGTGTTCTTTAGTAAACTTCACAAGAGAACTTGAACTTTTCTTCACTTCTTTGAGAAAATTTTAAATTGAACTAGAACTTTTTATCTTCCTGGTAAATATTCACAAGTTTGGTATTACTTTTTATATCTTCCACTGAAAAATTTAGAATTGAACTTTAAATTTCTTTGTCTTTGTGAAATAAAGAACTGAAGTGGAAGATTTTTATTTTCTCTGGAGAAATTAGAATTGAATTGTGTTCTTTGGTAAAATTCCGAAGAGAACTTGAACTTTTTTATCTTCAGTGAAAAATTTGGAACTGTATTTTAAATTTTTCATCTCTTCGAGCCAGATCTGAACTAAAATGGGAAATTTTTATATTATTTGGAAAAATAGAAATGATCAATGACTAATTTCTTTTTCATTGAGAAAGTTCAGAAGAGAACTTGAACTTTCCTTGACTTCGTTGAGAAAATTTTAAATTGAACTAGAACTTTTTATCTTCCATGAAAATATTCACAAGTATGGTATTACTTTTTCTATCTTCCACTGAAAAATTTAGAATTGAAATTTAAATTTATTTATGTCCTTGTGAAATAAATTACTTAAGTGGAATATTTTTATTTTCTCTGGTGAAACTAGAATTGAATTGTGTTCTTTGGTAAAATTCAGAAGATAACTTGAATTCTTCTTCACTTCGTTGAGAAAATTTTAAATTGAACTAGAACTTTTTTATCTTCCGGGAAAATATTCACATGTATGGTATTACTTTTTCTATTTTCCACCGAAAAATTTAGAATTGAACTTTAAATTTTTTATTGTGGAAATTAGAATTGAATTGTGTTCGTTGTTAAAATTCAGAATAGAACTTGAATATTCACGTTCAAAGTATAACATTTCATATCTTCTATTAAAAATTTGGAACAGAACTTTAAATTTCTTCATCTCTTTGAGAAAAAAATCTGAACTGAAGTGGAAATTTGTATATTATGGGAAAAAATATTTGATCAAAAACTTTTTCCTTTTCATTGAGAAAATTTAGAATCGAATTTGAACTTTTGTTCTTCCGGGACAATATTTGGAATAGATCTTTAATTTTTTTCATCTCTTTGAGAAAGGTTGGAATTGAATTTAATAGACTTTAGAATTAAAGTGAAACTTTTTATCTTCATGGAAAATAATCACAATCATAGTATAAATTTTCCTATCTTCTACGGAAAAATTTAGAAGTATCCAACTCAGAAAAGCCCGAAATAGTAATTTACATATCCCAAATCATAATTTTCTGAAAGCACACACCAATGAAAGGCTAAGAAATCTAGCTCAGAAAAGCCTGAAATAGGAAACTATACATCCCAAACTATTGGTTTCAGACAACAAACACCTATGATGGACTAAGAAATCTAGCTCTAAAAAGTCTAAATAGCAAACTACACATCCCAAATCATAATTTTCTGACAACACGCACCTATGAAAGGCTAAGAAACCTAGCTAATAAAAGCCGGAAATAGCAAATTAACCATCCCAAATCATAAGTTTCAGACAGCACTCACCTATGAACGGCTAAGAAATCCAGCTCGGAAAAGTCAAAAAATAGCAACCCACACATCCCAAATCATAGGTTTCAGACAACACATACCTATGAAAGACTAAGAAATCCAACTCAGGAAAGCCCGAGATAGTAATTTACATATCCCAAATCATAGGTTTCAGACAAAACTCACCTATGAACGGCTAAGAAACCTAGCTCAGAAAAGTCAAAAATAGCAAACTAGTCATCCCAAACTATAGGTTTCAGACAACAAACACCTATGAGTGACTAAGAATCCTAGCTCTGAAAAGTCCTAAAAGCAAACTACACCTCCCAAATCATAATTTTCTGAAAGCACACACCTATGAAAGGCTAAGAAATCTAGCTCAGAAAAGTCAAAAATAGCAAACTAGTCATCCCAAATCATAGGTTTCAGACAACAAACACCTATGAAAGGCTAAGAAATCCAGCTCAGAAAAGTCAAAAGTAGCAACCCACACATCCCAAATCATAGGTTTCAGACAACACACAACAACGAAAGACTAAGAAATCTAGCTTATAAAAGTCAGAAATATTAATTTACATATCCCAAATCAAAGGTTTCAGACAACATTCACCTATGAAAGACTAAGAAATCTTAGCTCAGAAAAGCCTGAAATAGCAAACTACTCATCCCAAACTAGAAGTTTCAGACACCAAACGCCTATGATTAAGAATCATATCTCTGAAAAGTCCTGAAATAGCAAACTACACATCCCAAATATTAATTTTCTGACAACACATACCTATGAAAGGCTAAGAAATCTAGCTCAGAAAAGACAAAAATAGCAAACCACTCATCCCAATCATAGGTTTCAGTCAACACACACCTATGAACGGCTAATAAATCCAGCTCTGAAAAGTCAAAAATAGCAAATTACATATCCCAAATCATAGGTTTCAGTCAACACACACCTACGAAAGGCAAAGAAACCTAGCTCAGAAAAGCCAAAAATAGCAAACTACTCATTCCCAAACTATTGGTTTCAGACAACATTCACCTACGAAATACTAGGAAATCTTAGCTCAGAAAAGCCTGAAATAGCAAACTACACATCCCAAATCATAATTTTCTGACAACACACACCTATGAAAGGCTAAGAAACCTAGCTCAGAAAAGTCAAAAATAGCAAACTACACATCCCAAATCATAGGTTTCAGTCAACACACACCTACGAAAGGCTCAGAAATTCAGCTCAGAAAAGTCCAAAAAGCAAACCACTCATCCCAAATCATAGGTTTCAGACAACACACACCTATGAAAGACTAAGAAATCCAACTCAGAAAAGCCCGAAATAGTATTTTACATATCCCAAATCATAAGTTTCAGACAACATTCACCTACGAAATACTAAGAAACCTGGCTATGAAAATTCTGATATAGGCAACTACTCATCTCAAACTCGAAGTTTCAGACAACAAACACCTATTAGTGACTAAGAATCCTAGCTCTGAAAAGTCCAAAAAGCAAACTACACCTCCCAAATCATAATTTTCTGAAAGCAAACACCTATGAAAGGCTAAGAAATCTAGCTCAGAAAAGTCAGAAATAGCAAATTAACTATCCCAAATCATAGGTTTCAGACAACACACACCTACGAAAGGCTAAGAAATCCAGCTCAGAAAAGACAAAAAATAGCAACCCCCACATCCCTAAACATAGGTTTCAGACACCACACACCTCCGAAAGACTAAGAAATCTAGCTTATAAAAGCCGGAAATATCAAATTACATATCCCAAATCATAAGTTTCAGACAACACACACCTACGAAAGGCTAAGAAACCTAGCTCAGAAAAGCCTGAAATAGCAAACTACTCATCCCAAACTATTGGTTTCAGACAACATTCACCTACGAAATACTAGGAAATCATAGCTCAGAAAAGCCTGAAATAGCAAACTACACATCCCAAATCATAATTTTCTGACAACACACACCTATGAAAGACTAAGAAACTTAGCTCAGAAAAGTCAAAAATTGCAATCCATCCATCCCAAATCATAGGTTTCAGACAACACACACCAACGAAAGACTAAGAAATCTAGCTCAGAAAAGTCCGAAATAGTAATTTACATATCCCAAATCATAAGTTTCAGACAACACTTATCAACGAAAGAAATCCAAAATGGTAAACCATGACTCTGAAAAATCAGGTCTTTGGGGCGTCGGGGGCCCTTTGGGGGGGGGCCGGAGGGGAGGGTGCCCTTCTGTGTCTCAATGCACAAAAAATATTAAAAAAATGGGGAGGGGAGGGGGAGGGGGGTGGGGAGGAGGGGAGGAGGGGAGGGGAGGGGTAGGGGGATTGGGAGGAGGGGGGGGGGAGGGGACGGTGAGGAGGGGGGAGAGGGAGGGAGAGGGAGGGGAGGGGGGCCCTTTGGGAGCCTGGGGGACCTTTGGGGACCGGTGGAGGGCCTTTGGGGGTCCTGGGGGCCAGTTGGGAGCCTGGGGGACATTTGGGGACTGTGTGAAGGCCTTTGGGACACCGGTGGTCTTTTGGGAGCTTGATGTACCTTTGGGGGCCCGGGGAGGGACTTTGGGGGTTTGGGGGCCGGGTGGGAGTCCTGGGAACCTTTGGGGACCGGGGGTTCCTTCTGGATTGGGGTATGGGGATTGGAACCCTTTGGATCGGGATAGGGCGATCGGGGCCCTTTGGGGTTGGGGTAGGGGACCTCACAACACTGTTAAAATGGAACTTGTGTATTATAACGACCACACTCAAAACCTCTTCTAAAATCTTCTTTTAAATCATCTTTTAAATCATCGTCTCTAACGGTTTCGTCGAAATAATTCCATAAGCTGTCTAAAACCGTTTCGCCCAAATAATCCCCTAAAAGTAATTTCTGTGTGTTCCTTTTGTTTTTTGGCATCTCTGTGCTTTCATATTTCAAATTTCTAGGAAACCCTTTCCTACATTAATCTCTTCATCTCATAAATTTTCCTAGCTAAACTATTAAGGTTTCGTTAGAATATCAATTTATCTCTCCGACTTAAAGCTCCGTGAAGCCGTATTTAAAAATAGAATTTCTATCTCTTTAGACTCCCACATAATTCCAAGATAACAAGTGATGTCATTTATAATTCCTGACACTAACGATCAATGAAGCACTATTTAAAAATACAATATTAATTTTTCTCTCTGACCTAAAGAACGTTTATCCCTCAGACCTAAGATTAAAGAAGCCATAATGTTTCTTAATTCCCCCTTCGTGAATCAATAATTTCCCCGCCGATTATGTAAATCAATGAAGCTGTATTTAAAAATAGAATTTCTATCTCTTTAGACTCCCGCATAATTCCATGATAACAAGTGATGTCATTTATAATTCCTGACACTAAAGATCAATGAAGCCCTATTTAAAAATAGAATATTAATTTTTCTCTCTGACCTAAAGAACGTTTATCCCTCAGACCTAAGATTAAAAAAGCCATAATGTTTCTTAATTCCCCCTTCGTGAATCAATAATTTCACCGCCGATTATGTAAATCAAGTTCTCAGGTTAGGCTAGTCAAACAACAATGAAGCCATGTTTGTTTCTTAATTCCCCCTTCGTGAACCAATAATTCCCCCATCGATTATGTAAATCACCCCACAGTGTCATTACACCTGGACAAACAACAGCAAATAGATCGACCTTGAATAAATTATGTAAAAAAGTTGTAGGTGGCAGCACATGTCATTACACGTGGCCAAACAACAACAGATCGATAATCCTTGAATAAATTATGTCCTGTCAGTATTCTATGCCCATATATGGTGTAGGGTCACGAGTAGCACCCCCCTTTCTACTCATATTTTACAATCCTTACCCTGGAACTGTGGAAGGCATGGCATATCCGGAGACACAGTTATTAGATCTTTTGACTATTTTGAACAAAAGACTTTTTCAAATTTTTCGCCTCAGTTGAGGATAGAGGGCATTTAAAAAAGACGAGGGGGCTGGTTGCGCTCCGACTACTCTTCAACATGCCTCTCAACATACATTGAAAGTTTTAATAATGCCATCAGCCGTCCCTTAGATATGACTGATAATCCTTTTAACAACCAGCACATTTTGTGTTTTAATTGTGTTCGAAACCCGTTTTAAAATTTCCTTAAAGTTTCGCTTATATACCCTAATACTTCTAGGAGACCAAAGACCAAACATACTCCCTTTTCCTAATAAAAAACCTTATGTGTTAACAATGCGCAACTCGCATAACTTGCAGCCCTTGCCTTGGGGGGCTGTAGGAGGTTATGTTAACCCTAGAATCATAGTTTTTTTTTCAACAAAATGGCTATCCCAAAATCTGTATCGAATGCCTTTGGGGAAAATGGGTGTGCGAGGGGAGGGGGGAGTCTGGTTAACCTCCGATTACTTTCGACTCTTAAGAAAGATACTAGAACTTTCAATTTTCAATCGAGTGAAGTTTATACGACCACCTCTTCCAAATGACGTGGTAAAGGGAAAAATAATAATAATAAGAATGCAATGAAGCCTTAGGGCCTTTTAGTATAGGCAACTCTAGAGTATTGCCATAATGGCTAGACGATTAGCTGGCAAAACGATGAAATACAGCTTGTTTTGGCACATAAAGACTCATCTTCACACACTTCGACCTTGTAACACCTATTATGTTTAATTGATGGAAATGATGTCGATACACACAGTTTTATTTTCATCTCTTCCTTATTTTTCCTCCCTAACTAAATTATATTTTATGCATTACTAATTTTTTTTTTCTCATCAGTTACAGCTATGAGCAATTTCTGTGAATACCACTTAAATATTCAAGAGTTTCCCAGTGTAAACGAAACTACATCCCCAGATCATTTTTCTTATCCTCGTTCTGACTCTTCATTTTAAAAACTCTTTTCCTTTAACTATTCGTTATTTTCATTTTTTTTTTCTTGTTTTTTTCTATTTAGTGTTCATGGCTCTTACATATTATTAATTTTTTCTTTCAAGTTTTAACTCTGTTCTGCATTAGCCTTTATATTTTGCACTGAGGAAACATTCTATTTTCAAGAGCTAACTCACGAGATTTTTTTCTAATTTTAATCTTACTACAGTCTATTTTTGTAACTTGTTTAATCTTTAACCTTTCAGATTTAACCTATTTACCTATTTTATTTAATCACCTAACTTATTTCATTTAATCGGCTGAATACAGGCATGATTATGCTATTCAACAATCTATATGTCAACTGAAATTTAACGGGGACCCTCTATATGTTAACGAAATTTAATTAATAATATAATTAAAAAACGAAAAACCATAACTGAAAACTGCGATTCTAAGACAATTTTTACGTTGTTTCAAAAGTGCAATTTTTTTAGGACATTTCCACATTTTCGTCGATGTTGCCACGTTGAATCATTAAAATAAATATGAAAACTAATTAGTTAATTTCAACAAAGCTGTTCGTCCGTAAAAATTCCAACATTAACATCCCGTTAATTCTCAACAGGTTGACAATTACATCTTCAAAGAGATCTACACCGTCTTAAGCACTTTGGTGCCGTCTATTTCAGCTCATTTTCTGCTGATGTTTCACCCATGTTCCTTTTTTATTCAAATTTGCCACCCGTTACAACCAAAAACGCTATAATTGCATAAGGCATTTTCATTAAAGAATTAAATTCCAGGTTTTTCATAATTTCTTAGGATATATATGGCTTTGTAAATTTCCGCTTAATTAATGCAAGAATGAGATTCCACTTTCAGTGTCTTTGGGATCTTAAGGCAATGGGCAGCTATTTCCCAACAAGGGTTCGATAAAATAAGATAAAATTTCAAAAATTAGCATAAATTGAGGGACAAGGGCGAAAAATTACATTTTCTTTTAAGATTTTAGCAAAACTTTTAATTTCTTAAAACGAAGAAGAAAAATGATACCTGTGATGACATTTATATCTGGGACGTTATCTGGGGACAAGTCAACTGTCCTTGGGTTTTTCTCAAAGGCATCTCGAAGAATTCTCTTTTTTGTTGCCGAACCACATAGCCTGTACAGCCCTACGATATCCATTCCTCGGCGCTCAACTTCTTCAATACATCTCTGAACTAAATCAAAAATTCTATCAAGATTATAGGATTATACATTGTTACAGTAATAATACATAGTTAACTGAGATTGCTAAATGAGTGGTGTTTAAGTGAATCTTTACTCTAGCATTCAAGAAAGAAATAGGTTTTTCTGGTGTTCAATTTTTATTTTATTATCAATCACTTGCTGCAAGATAATTCATATGGGTCTCACTTTCTTCCCTAGTTGTTTCCTTGTCATGGCAGTCATTTCAAGGTTCTACGGGCCAATAACTAATCCGTTGGCTGTAAAACTAATAATTTTTCTCATGTAGTTTTATCTGATTCTTATAATTTTGCATCAGCAAAAATTTTACCCGACCTATTGTTTCCCCTCAATAATTCTTGAAAGTTTGTTTATCTGGCGAAACTTGGGTACATCAGGCTTTGAAAAGTTTAACTGCTTGAAAGATTTTTTAATGCACATTTTTATGTTAGTGTGAAAAGGGTGTTTTTATTTTTGTTTTCGAATAGACATAGTTTTTCTGTAATTCTTGAACAAAAAACCATCTGAAACACCAAGAGAAATTAAAAGGAATTATGCAAGCATCAGCGAAAAAAAAATAAAAAAAATAAATAGAACTGTCACATTATAAACTTTTCTTGAATAGTTACGCCTTTTATGACCCAAACATTCAAATTCCATAAGAAAAATCTTGAATATTATCAACCAAAAACATTTTAGAACTCCTAGTGCAAGAAATTGGAAGACAACACTGAGTATTTTATTCTATTTCATTTTCTTTTATTATATTTTATTCTATTTATTTCATTTTATCTCAATAGAATAATTTTTATATATAGAACAATTCCATTCGGTCCTTCAGTCAGATCAGATTTCAAACACCTGACTGCTTGTCAGTCTGCCTGGAATACTTTACCCGAGTTGGCTAGAAAGTGTCATTCGTTTGGTGTCTTTAAAAAGGTTGTGAAAACATTTTGATATCTGGTTGTTATTTTTGTCTTAGCGCCCACATGCGGTTGATTTCTATCGTCCAAGTTAGAATTGTGGGTTAACTTGATGATTATGTCAGGCAATGTGCACTGACTGGATTTTCGGCGTGTAGTAACTGGTGGGTGGTTGAGTGTTTCTTTTTTTTCTGGTTATTGTCTATTGTTTTGCTTTTCTTTTCCTTCTCCCCAAACTCCAGGCCATAGAGCCTTGCTGGGAGTAATTTGATGTTGAATTTTTTGTTTTTGCTGATTATCAGTATCGTATACACTTTGCTCCGGCTCGGTTTCCAGCAGGCAGTCATTGGTGGGTGGTTAATTATCATTTTCTTTCTTAGTGTGCATATCTTCTTCCTTTTTGTCTTCTGTTTGGTTTTGGTTTTCTTTTCTTTCACCCTTTACTCTCGGTCATAGAATCTTGAGGGACATATTTGATGGTGATTGCTTTTTTTTTTAGTTGGAATAACAAATATTATCGAATCTTAAAAAGGCGGTCCAAAAATTAATTAGATGATACACACTGGGCTAGCGTTTCTGCTTGTTACATTATGTGATGGTAGCAACATAACAAAGTTTGATTTAACGCTACGAGTAGAAGCCAGAGCTCCAAGACTCAGTTTCTCGAAAAATCGATTTTATCCGAAAGAACTGGTTTGGAAAATGAAAATCGAGATCTTTAATTATCTTGTTCTCGAGCAACAAATCATTAGTGTTGCTAGAACTTGCAACTGAACCGCTCGTGGTTTTAAAACTTAAAGACGCGACATAAGCCTTGTTGAGCATAGAAATTTTTTTATGATTCAAGCAATTGTGTCAAAACTGCATGTTTTATTTGTAAAAATATGTGTTGTATTAATAAAAATTTTACAAATATTAATTTAAATAGTAAAAGCATCCATTCGTCAAAAGGACTGTGTTTTTATTAGGATTCATGAACATACAAACAATTGCAAGAAGAGCCAATTACCCGCATTGTGGTTGTATAAGAATTTTGATGAGTAAAGGTCACCCTTTTGTTTTCTGAAAATTACCTAGTCTTGAAACAGGGGTGGCTGGAAGTTGCAATTGCAAACTCACTAAAGTTTTCGTCACCGAATTTCACAGATAGGATATTAGAAAACGTTTCTTCAGACTCCAGAGAATATTATCAGCTAACAAAGGAGCGTGCTTTAGGAACCCTGCTATGCTACATGTCAATGACATTCTTTTTTAACACTATGAGGACTGGCAACACCGTACCTAGGTAGCAGGCTATTTCCGGTTTTAGGACATCTGGTGCTTTGGTGAGTGAATCAATAATCTAACTTTATTCAATTAGACGCTCAATATCTACCATTCCTAATCAAGGTACTTTGAACTCATCACAAGTTTTTCTAGTTTTTAGTTTCTTAAATTTCAATAGTTTGTTTGTCAGCTTTGTAGGTAGAGCTCCAATGTATTGCAAATTGGAATTTCAGCTGTTTTCCTGTCACTTTCTTAAATTTGTCTGATGCTTTTGTGCTGTACCTGGTGGCACTCCACAGCTCCTGATGCTAAGCAAATGCAGTTTTTTAACACTTTTTGTATCACACGAATAGGAATACTCAACATAATTTGCAACCACTAATTTGGTTGGTATGGCAGAGGATCGTAAAGATAGTTAACTTAGTTTACTTCTTTTTATTCTGTTCATTCTTTTTTTTTATTTGTAAATAGATACTAAATGTTTCTGAAAGATTATCATCGCTGGTCTCTCCTTGCTCTGGCTCACTTGTGTTCCCTGTACTCTGATTCAGCATGTGCATTGAGTGCTCATGCTGAACTTTACTTACCTTGAAGTGCAAGAGGGAGTTCGATTTTGACTAAAGAGCAAGTTTAGGTATACAGTTTGGACAGTTTTTGCAGATAGCGTAAACGTTTCCTTCGTCAACCATATTAATTTTGAAATGATTTTACCTCAAAGAATGTCGGAAGTGAAATTTACCCTATCGTTCTTTTAAATGATTCAAATATACTCGTTATTCCAATGAGTGGAATGTATGAAGGACTTTCAAAGTTGCCCAGAATCCCGCGTCATCAACTGGTCAAATTTTAATTTGGTATATTCTGGCAGGACGGTAACTGACGCTTGATGCCAAATTATTTTGTATACAGCAAAAAAGTACTTAAAATCGTATTTCAAATGCTCAATCTGAAGTATGCTAAAATATGCATTTTGATATCAACGGAAAGTATTTAAGAAGGTATTTCAAATACATATATTCAAATGTTGTCCCATCACTGCATAAATGGGATCATGACCCCTTCCGTCAAAATTCTCAGCAGAAATGCAAGCACATTGCATCATTTTGAACCGGTATTAAGCAAGGATTTTAAATCTGTATGATTGGAGGACTACAAAACTCGTTAGCCCTGCAACTTACAACTTATTAGCAGGAAATTAGATATATTACACCGTATTTAAATCTACAACATGTCTTGATTTTCAATATGCATGATTTAAGGCACTAAGTGGGCAGCTCCCATCTTCCCATCGTTTTTTTTGTAGCAGATAGGTGGACAGGTTGTGCCACGTTTGAAGTGAAGGCACGCCCAAATTTTCAATCTGTATTGACAAAGGCACAATATGAATCCAGCTCCCTTTATTTGAACGGAAATTACGAACATACTTCCAGTCTGTGTAATAAGAGAACCAATGTGAGACACTCTACTTTTAAATACCCTTACTCCACCCACCTCCTACTTTTAAACTGGGAGATAGGCAGGGTGCTCTACGTCTGAATAAAAAACATGCAATGACAACAAATTTGCATGATTTGAGGGACAGAATTCTTTCATGAAGCCTTGGAAAACCCTCTCTCTGTCATCGCCACATTCTTAGCGGAAAAGTGGGAATACTGAGCCCTATTTAAAGTAAAAGTATGCACGATATTAAGATGTATATGATCGGATGCGTAAACTGAGCCAACAGGTCGTTTTTTCGAATAGTTTGATCAGCTTGAAATTTTTTGGATAAGTACATGTGACATGATAACAATGATTTTCAAAGGAACTTCTCCTTCTCCCACCTTCAAACCATTAGAAACGTACAAAGCAAGTAATTTTAGGCCAAGGGAAGCGAGGGAATGAACTTTCGGAGGCGAACACCACTTCTGAGTCTCACCTGACCTCTGCATTAATGTGGTTACATAACAAGGTTACGTTCCTTGAAGTTTGAAATTTACAGCCCAGGCACAGCAGACTTTAAATTTTCATTGTCCGAGGATTTCTCCTCTATCCCAAATTGTGACTTGTAAGCAAGAATTGTAAAGCTTTTCCTCAAGCGCAAGGGGTTACATACTTGGGCTATTTCATCTGTTTTCATTATACGAATAGATTTTAGACATATTTTAGGACAGAAAAATGAATCTTCATACAAATAGTTATACATGGATTATAAGTAATAATGGAACGTAATTACTTGGTTTTGCAGTTATTAGTAAAGTGTTGATGTGACGACCCGTGTGTGATTGACAAAAAATCAGACTGTTTTAACATCAATTACGCAGGGAACAACTAATATATATATTAAGTTTTGAGGCGAAGTAACGTAGCTTGTACTTGCTGAAATTTTAGAAACAGCAACATAGATTGTGTAACAAATAGCGAATCAAAGTATTGTTTCAGCAACGCTTTGTCGGTGACGCTGATCGAAAGTTGCTGTAACACTTCGTATTTCCCTTTCAACATAAATCTAGTTGGTTACTAATATTTTATTAAATAAGCAACTTTCTTTATTGGCACCGTAAGCTAAAAACAATATATAAAAAAAAAACGCCCATGAAGTTTCATAGGAACAAATCAGGTTTACACGCAGAAATGTTGTTTAGGTGGAGGGCCTATGTTTCACGGCAGGCAGATCCGTCAAAACAGTAGAAAATACAGTTTGTGTGAATATTATAGAGATTCTAGGAAAATTATGATAGCCATGATATTTCAGAATCCTAGCCCCCCCCCCCCACCTAAAACATTCCTGTGAATTATCAAGAGAGAATATCTCCTGCAGTTCTACTTAAAATTATAAAACTAATAAATTTAGTAAACATCATAATACTTACCTAGAATAGGGACACCGACAGAGGATGCTTCTTTCACGACGACACCTTCAAGGTCTGCTCCAAAAATAGCGGTGTGAATTTGTCTATTTGCAGGAACTCTTCTAAATGCTAATCTTGGTTCTGTGTACCGCAATTTCAGGTAAAGAGTTCCACGAGGCTCAAGCCGCAGGGCAAGCTTAAAGGAAAAGGGTTTTTACAACATTTTCATACAGTTATGATCCATTTCGCTGTGTACAAGGCTGTTCGCATTACATTTAAAGCATAAAAATACATTTATTATCTTATATCTCTAGATTGGAACTCACTATTAGTTTTATTCATAAGAATTGTCAAAGGTTCTTCTATGACTACCACACTATGAAAGGAAATAAGAGGCAATCAGGGAATAGTGCAGGTAGGGGGGGGGGGGAGGAAGACTAGGGGACCGTCTGATGGAAGAAAATTCTCGTATAGGTAAAATTATGTGAAATTTTGATACTTGCAAGTGTCGAATATGCGTCGGAAGGGTCACGAAAAAAAAGTCTAAGCGCCCTCATTCTTCTTATCAAATTATAATCAAGTAATATTATAAGGCAATCAGTTTGGCTTTTTATCTCTGGAGGGGAAAATACATAATTTGAAACTCGCACAGATACTTTCAAAGAGCTATAACAAAATTAAAAAGAATCTTGAGCTTATTGGTGCTGGCTTATAATATTTTCACTTTCGAGAATACAAGTGGTCAATATACTGGCAAACCCAAATTAAATAACCATTGATTCTTTATATTCGATTACATTTTTAAGAAAACAAAGTGAAACAAGATCTTGACTCGATTGGGGTGAAGGGTTCAAGTCTGGAGTGGTTTTCATCGTATCTACACAATTGGTATCAGATAGTTCAGAATGGGTCATCTTTATCTTCAAAAAAGAAAGTAGAGTGTGGGGTCCCACAAGGGTCAATCTTGGGACCTCTACTTTTCATTATTTTCATTGATCGAGTGAAACATTACCTGCCAGAGGCTGGTTTCATCCTGTTTGCAGATGACACTTTGCTCTTTCTGGCAGCGCCTTCACTTGATGTTTTATATAATAAAATCCATAATGCAGTTTCTGAATTTCTAACATTTTCTCAGCAAAATAAGTTAACCCTACACTTTTCTAAAACCTTTTTCATGATATTTTCTAGACTTTCGACTAGTGCTGGAAATGACCATATCATGGTTCAAGAAAATGTGATAAAGAGAGTAGCAACAACAAAGTATTTGGGGTTTTTAATTGATGAAAACCTGTCGTGGAAAAACCATTCAAGTGCAATAGCTAAAAAATTAAGCAGAGGCCTTGGGGTGATAAGAAGAATTAAAAATCTAGTCCCAAAAAAGATCCTGAAAATGATATATTTTTTTATATTTTACCCATATATTAGCTACGGATGCTCTATATGGGCAAGTAATTTTGTTACATGTTTCAAAAGAGTACAAAAACTTCAGAATCGTGCTGTAAAATTATTATCTGAATTTGATGATTCTGATGAGGTTCCTGCTTATGAGCATTTTAAAAAGAATAAGTTAATGGATGTATCCCAAATTCGAGATTACCAAGTCGCGATTTTCTCGTATAAATATTTGAATCAGCTGCTCACCCCTGCTTTTGAAAATATTTTTACTTTTAATAGAGACCTTCATGATCATAATACAAGAAAAGCTGATGACTTAACTCATGAGTTTAGGAGCACCACCCGGGCACTTTTTGTGATTCGCCATTATGGTCCCCATGTTTGGAATATATTACCCGAGTGTGTGAAATATGCGCCTACTCTTCTGGCTTTCAAGTCGCGGGCACAGAAGTTTCTTTTATCTCGTGAGTGAAGTTGGTGTTATGCCCACTCCAGGTTGTCATTCTATTTAAGGTATTTCCCCGATTTAGCTTGCTTTTTTTCTTTTTTCTTTTTTTTGCTATCTACTTCTTGTCTTTTCCTCTTTCTCTCTTTTTTCCTTTATTCCTTCATCAGATAATTTTCTTGTGTGTTGAGTAGCAAGGTATGAATGTTATTTTAATTAGCTGAGAGTGATAACCTCGCTTGCCCTTTCAAGCTTATTGTCTTTCTTGGCAGGCGAAAAGCGAATAGTGTTTGTTTTCTTTTTTAATAAATGTATATCTCATATCTCATAAAACTCGAAGGTTTGTTTGTTTCTTACAAAATACCAAAATAATTTGGCCACTTTCCCTTCTTTCAACGAGCTCTTAGTCGGTTTTCTGTTTACATGATGCACTATTTAACTATTTGATTTGCAAATAAATGCAACTCTAAAGAATACCTATATAGAGGAAAGCTATATTCATTAATTAAAAAAGCTTTCCGAAAAATAAGTTTCTCAAAGAAAAGTAAAGGCCATTTTAAACTTAAGCTCATCAGATACAAATACCTTTTAAAATTCAAACTCAACACGTCCAGAAATTATTATTAAAGAATTAATGAAGCCCAAAACGAACAAGAAATTAATTAAACAATCATAGCAAAAACATACAACAAGTAATAATATAAATAAATAAATAGATCTTAAAGGGAGTAATGCTTAGATCGAATATGAAAATCAAGCTTAAAACGAAAAAAATATTTTCCTATTGAAGCATAAATGAAGCTTAAAACGAACAGAAATTAAATAAACAATCAATGCAAACAAACATACACTAGATATTAATGTAAATTATTAAATAAATCTTAAAACGAGTGAAACTTAAAATGAATATGCAAATCAAGCTTGAAACGAACAAAAATCACCACAAACAAGAGTTTAGGTATGACCTCCTTCTCTCACTGTAAAAGTCTAAAACCTACTGCGTCACTGGCGCTTTACTGAAAACCAATTTTATGACATATTTTTTATTTTGTACTTAATATTGGAAATAAACATTAAAATTATAGTAACATTTTGAACCGATGAGCTTTCAGCAATTAATATAATTATACATCAAATATTCAGTTTAATTTATTAGCTCTTGTTAAAGTTGTTAAAGACGAATCTAGTTTCACTATAAACAAGTGTTTGGATACTGCCTCCTTTCCTAACTGTAAATAAACACCAAAAGCCTACTGCGTCATTGGCGCTTAACTGAAAACGGATAATATTACAAATATTTTTCATACATCAAATATTCAATTTGATATTGTTTATACTTTCAAAGACTGTTCAAGACGCATATAGTTTTCAGTAAAGCGCCAATGACGGAGTAGTCTTTAGACTTTTACGGTGAGAGAAGGAGGTCATACCCAAAGTTGTTTGTGGTGATTTTTGTTCGTTTCAAGCTTGATTTACATATTCAATTTAAGTTTCACTCGTTTTAAGATTTATTTATTAATTTACATTAATATCTATTGTATATTTGTTTGCATTGATTAGAGTCTTAGCTTAGAGTTTTAGTTAGAGTCATTGTTTAGTTTAGTTTTAGTTAAGAGTTTTAGCTTAGAGTTTTAGCCTAGAATCTTAGCTTAGAGATTTAGTTAGAGTTGAAATTTAGTCTAAACTAGCATAAACACAAAATTCCACATTATTACATAGAAATACCAAAACCATAGGTTAGACTAGGTTAGGTTAGGTTAGAGGTTAGGTTTCTCCACATTTAAGTTAGGTTAGATTAGGTTGGATTACCATGAGAGGTTAGGTTAGGGTTAGGTTAGATTAGATTAGGTTAGGTTAAGTGACGCGCGCCAATTAACCTAACCTAACCTAAGCTAATCTAACCTAACCTAACCTAACCTCTCATGATAATCTCACCTAATCTAACCTAACTTAAACATGGAGAAACCTAACCTCTAACCTAACCTAATCTAACCTATGGTTTTGGTATTTCTATGTAATATTGTGGAATTTTGTGGTTATGCTAGTTTAGACTAAACTTCAACTCTAACTAAATCTCTAAGCTAAGATTCTAGGCTAAAACTCTAAGCTAAAACTCTTAACTAAAACTAAACTAAACAAAAACTCTAACTAAGACTCTAAGCTAAAACTATAAACTCTTAACTATAACTAAACTAAACGAAACTTCAACCCTAACTAAAACTCTAAGCTATGACTTTAAGGTAAAACTCTAAATTCTTAACTATAACTAAACTAAACTTCAACTCTAACTAAAACTCTAAGCTAAGACTTTAAGGTAACACTCTAAACTCTTAACTAAAATTAACTAAACTAGAACTATAACTAAAACTCTAAGCTAAGACTCCAAGATAAAACTCTAAACTCTTAACTAAGACTGTACTAAACTAGAGCTATAACTATATCTCTAAACTAAGACTCTAAGGCCAAACTCTAAACTCTTAACTAAGACTAAACTAAACTAGAACTCTAACTCAAACTCTAAGCTAAGACTCCAAGATAAAACTCTAAACTCTTAACTACAACTAAACTAAACTAGAACTCTAACTAAAACTCTAAGCTAAGACTCTAAGGTAAAACTCTAAACTCTTAACTATAACTAAACCAAACTTCAACCCTAACTAAAACTCTAAGCTATGACTCTAAGCTAAAACTCTTAACTATAACTAAACTAAACTAGAACTAAAACTCTAAGCTAAGACTCTAAGATAAAACTCTAAACCCTTAACTAAAACTAAACTAAACTAGAACTCTAACAAAAAACTCTAAGCTAAGATTCTAAGTTAATACTCTATACTTTTAACTATAACTAAAGTAAACTAAACTTCAACCCTAACTAAAACTCTAAGCTAAAACTTTAATTTAAAAATCAAAACTCTTAACTAAAACTAAACTAAACCAGAACTCTAACTAAAACTCTAAGCTAAGACTCCATGGTAAAGCTCTAAACTCTTAACTATAACTAAACTAAACTAGAACTCTAAGCTTTGACTCTAAGCTAAAAACTCTAAAATCTTAACTAAAACTTAACCAAACTAGAACTCTAACAAAAACTCTAAGCTAAGACTCTAAGCTAAAACTCTAAAACTCTTAACTGAAACTAAACTAAACAAAAACTATAAGCTAAGACTCTAAGGTAAAACTCTAAACTCTTAACTAAAAATAAACTAAACTATAACTCTAACAAAAAGTCTAATCTAAAACTCTAAACTCTTAACTATAACTAAACTAAACTTCAACTCTAACAAAAACTCTAAGCTAAGACTCTAAACTAAAACTCTAAACTCTAAACTCTTAACTAAAACTAAACTAAACTAAAACTCTAACAAAAATCTAAGCTAAGACCCTAAGCTAAAACTCTAAACTCTTAACTAAAACTAAACTAAATTAAAACTCTAATTAAAACTCTAAGCTAAGACTCTTAGCTAAAACTCTAAACTCTTAAATAAAACTAAACTAAACTAGAACTCTAAGAAAAACTCTAAGCTATGACTTTAAGCTAAAAACTCTAAATTCTTAACTAAAACTAAAGTAAACTTCAACTCTAACTAAAACTCTAAGCTAAGACTCTATGGTAAAACTCTTAACTATTACTAAACTAAACTTCAACCCTAACTAAAACTCTAAGGTAAAAACTCTTAACTAAAACTAAACTAAACTAGAACTTCAACAAAATTTCTAAGCTAAGACGCTAAGCTAAAACTCCAAACTCTTAACTAAAACTAAACTAAACTAAAACTCTAAAAAAAACTCTAAGCTAAGACTCTAAGCTAAAATTCTAAACTCTTAACTATAAATAAACTAAACTAGAACTCTAACAAAACTCTAAGCTAAGACTCTAAGCTAAAAAACTCTAGACTCTTAACTAAACTAAACTAAACTAAAACTCTAACTAAAGCTCTAAGCTAAGACTTTAAGCTAAAACTCTAAACTCTTAACTAAAACTAAACTAAACTAGAACTCTAACTAAACTCTATGTGGAGACTCTAAGGTAAAACTCTAAACTCTTAACTAAAACTAAACTAAACTAGAACTCTAACAAAAACTCTGAGCTAAGACTCTAATCTAAAAACTATAGACTCTTAAATATAACTAAACTAGAATTCTAACAAAACTATAAACTAATACTTTAATCTCAAACTATAAACTATTAAATAAAACTTAACCAAACTAGAACTCTAACAAAAACTCTAGGCTAAGACTCTAAGGTAAAACTCAAAGACACTTAACTAAACTAAACTAAAACTCTATGCTAATTATCTAAGGTAAAACTCAAAACTCTTAGCTTAAATTAAACTAAAGTAGAACTCTAACAAAAACTCTAAGCTAAGACTCCAAGATAAAACTCTAAACTCTTAACTAAAACTGTACTAAACTAAAACTCTAACTAAAACTCTAAGCTAAGACTCTAAGGTAAAACTCTAAACTCTTAACTAAAACTAAATTAAACTAGAATTCTATCTAAAACTCTAAGCTAAGACTCCAAGCTAAAACTCTAAACCTTTAACTATAACTAAACCAAACTTCAACTCTTAGTAAAACTCTAAGCTAAGACTCTAAGGTAGAACTTTTAACCAAAACTAAACTAAACTAAAACTCTAACTAAAGCTCTAAGCTAAGACTCTAAGTTAAAACTCTAAACTCTTAACTAAACTAGACTAGAACTCTAACAAAAACTCTAAGCTAAGACTCTAAGCTAAAAACTCTAAATTCTTAACTATAACTAAACTAAACTTCAACTCTAACAAAAACTCTATGCTAAGACTCTAAACTCTTAACTAAAACTAAACTAGAACTCGAACCAAAACTTCAGTATAAGACTCTAAAATAAAACTCTAAACTCTTAACTATAACTAAACTAGAACTACAACAAAAACTCTAAGCTAAGACTCTAATCTAAATCAATAAACTCTCATATAAAACTAAACTAGAAATCTAACAAAAAATCTAAGCTATGAATATAAGCTTGAACTATAGAATCTTAACTATAACTAAACTAAACTACAACTCTAACTAAAACTGTAAGCTAAGACTGTTAGGTAAAACTCCAAACTCTTAACTAAAACTAAACTAAACTAGAACTCTAACAAAAACTCTAAGCTAAGACTCTAAACTCTCAACTAAAACTATAGTAAATTTCAACTCTAACTAAAACTCTAAGCTAATACTCTAAGGTAAAACTCTAAACTCTTAACTATAACTAAACTAAACTTCAATCCTAACTAAAACTCTAAGCTAAGACTCTAAGGTAAAAACTATTAACTAAAACTAAACTAAACTAGAACTTCAACAAAAACTCTAAGCTAAGACTCTATGGTAAAACTCTAAACTCTTAACTAAAACTAAAACTAAACTAGAACTTCAACAAAAACTCTAAGCTAAGACTCTATGGTAAAACTCTTAACTAAAACTAAACTAAACTAGAACTCCAACTAAAATTCTAAGCTAAGACTCTAAGCTAAGACTGTAGGCTAAAACTATTAACTAAAACTTAACTAAAACTATAACTTTAACTAAAAATATAATTTCAGACTCTCAGCTAAAACTCTAAACTCTTAACTATTACTAAACTAAACTTCAACTCTAACTAAAACTCTAAGCTAAAACTCTAAAGTCTTAACTAAAACTAAACTAAACTAGAACTTCAACAAAAACTCTAAGCTAAGACTCTAAGCTAAAAACTAAACTCTTAACTTTTACTAAACTAAACTAGAACTCTAACAAAAACTCTAAGCTAAGACTAAAAGCTAAAACTCTAAACTCTTAACAAAAACTAAAGTAAACTTCAACTCTAACTAAAACTCTAAGCTAAGACTCTAAGGTAAATCTAAAAACTCTAAACTCTTAACTAAAACTAAACTAAACTAGAACTCTAACAAAAACTCTAAGCTAAGACTCTAAACTCTTAACTAAAACTAAATTAAACTTCAGCTCTAAATAAAACTAAGCTAAGACCATAGGCTAAAACTCTATGTCAATGGTATAAAAAAAAAACCGGAAAAATTTTGGATAATTTCTAAGTCTAAAAAATTCAGTCCTAAAAAACTTTAAAAAATTCAAAAAGCGAGGGAAGAATGGAGGGCCTCAGTGGGGCTTTGGGGTGCGGGGGACCCTTGGGGGGCTGGGTGGTCCTTTGGGAGTCCGGGGGATCTTTGGGGGCCGGGGGCCTCCTTCGGGGTTGTGGTAGGGGGATCGGAGGCCTTTGGGGCTGGGGTAGAGGACCTCACAACACTTCAAATAGAACTTGTGTATTATAACGACCACAGAGTTTCACCCCATATCATCTTCTAAATCATCTTCTAAAATGTCTCTAACTGTTTTGCCCAAATAATTCCCTAAAATGTCTAAACGGTTTCATCCAAGTAATCTCTAAACGAAGTTTCTGTATGCTATCTTTGTTTTGGCATCCTGGCACTGTCACATTTGAAATTCCTAGGAAACCCTTTCCCACGTTATTCCCTTCATCTCTAAGTTCAAAGTATCTCTTCCTCACCGTTAATGCGCATTTGCAAACTTTTCCGGAAACAATTCTCCTGGACGAACACCAAAGGCATTAATAAACTTCGCCCAGAAACAATGGACGAACACCAGACATTAATAAACTTCGCACAGAAACAATTCTCCTTGGAAATACATCAAAGTGAGAAAAATCCTGTTTTTTCATTCTCAGTGACAAAAACCATAAAAACATGCATAAATTGCTGTTGACAACCATGAAACATCCTTCAATTGTTGTTGACATCCAAGAAACATCCATCAAATTGAGAAAAATCCGGTTTTTTCATTCTCACTGACAAAAACCATAAAAACAGACATAAATTGCTGTTGACACCCATGAAAAACAACAAATAAATTAACTAACACTCATAACCGTCCAAGAAACATCCATAAAAGTGAGAAAAATCCTGTTTTTCAAGTGAGAAAAATCCTGTTTTTTCATTCTCAGTGAGAAAAACCATAAATTATGTACTGGCAACGTTAAACTAAATTGTAGATGGCAGCACGGTGTTCTCGTCGGAGTCAATAAGAGGGTTCTACTAATATCTGGTCGTTTTGAGTTTGAATTTTAAAAGGTATTTGTATCTGCTGAGCTTTAGTTTAAAATAGCCTTTACTTTTCTTTGAAAAACTTATTTTTCGGAAAGTTTTTTTTTTAATTAATTTCTTTTTGTTTTTGATTGCAAAAAGATTCAAGTTTTTAAAAATTCCTTATTTCAAAATCAAACTTAAAAAAAATCAAATATTTATCAGAGTATCAAAACTGATATCAAAGTAACAATATCAAAGCGAAAAAATGAGTTTGTGTCAACCTAGGGGTTTTTATTATCTGATGTTTGAACTATTTTTACCAAAATTGCTATCTCAAAATTTTTATCGGATGGGTTTGGGGAAAAGGGCGTGGGGGACTAGATTAAGCTTTGGTCTCTTTTGACTCTTTAAAAGTGAACTAGAACTTTCTATTTTCAATCAAATGAGCCCTCTCTGAAGTTTATACGAGTATCCCTTCTATAAGAACATTATATATATATCCCCAGAGTATAACTTACAATGCCTGTACCTGGACCCTGGGGGGTTGTGTCGACCCTGGAACTTTAATATCTGATGGTTGAACTATATTTAACAGAATGGTCACCTGAAATTTTTATCGGATGGGTTTACCACCCGATACACCCAAAGGCGTGGAGGGCAGGAGGGGCTAGTTAATCTCCGATCTTTTTTCACTTTGAGAAAATGAGCTACAGCTTTTAATTTCCATTCAAATTAACCCTCTCTGAAGTTTATACGAGCATACCTTCCATAAGAACCATATGTGCCACCAGAGCAATACTTACAACGCCTGGCCCGGCTCTGGGGGGGGGGGGGGTTGTGTCGACACAGGAGTTTTTCTTATTTGACCTTTGAACTATTTTTAACAAAATGGCCATGCGTAAAGGATTTTTTTTATATGATCTTTGAACTATTTTTAACAAAATGGCTACCTCAAATTTTTTATCAGATGTATTTGGGGAAAAAAGGCTTGGGGGCCAGTTGCCCTCTGGTCACTTTTGACTTTTAAAAAGGGCACTAGAACTCTCGATTTCCAATCGAATGAGCCGCCTTTGAAGTTTATACGACGACCCCTTCCATATGAAGTGCCTCTGGGAAAAAAAAATAAATGGAGTGTGGGGGGAGGCTAGCTGCCCTCCAATCACTTTTGACTCTTAAAAAGTGAAATACGACTTTTAATTTCCAATCAAATGAGCCCTCTAGGAATTTTATACGAGCATCCCTTCCTTAAAAACCATATATGCCCCCAGGGCATAACTTACAACGCCTACCCCTGGGCCCTGGGGGGCTGTGTCGACACCGGAGTTTTTTGTTATCAGAACTTTGAACTATATTTAACAAAATGCCTATCTCAAAATTTTTATCTGATGAATTTAGGGCGTGGAGGGGGGGGGGCTAGTTGCCCTCCAATCTCTTTTGTGTCTTAAAAAGTGAATAAGAACTTTCAATTTCCAATCAAATGAACCCTCTCCGAAGTTTATACGAGTATCCCTTCAATAAGAACTATATATGCCCCTAGAGCATTACTCATAACGCCTGCCTCCGGGCCCTGGCGGGTTGCGTCGACACAGGAATTTTTCTTATATGACATTTGAACTATTTTGAATGAAATGGCTATTATAAAAATTTTATCGGATGGGCTTGGGGAAAAAGGGTGTGGGGGGGGGCTAGCTACCCTCGGATATCTTTTGACTCTTAAAAATTGAACTAGAACTTTCAATCTCCAATCAAATGAGCCCCCTCAGAAATTAATACGAGCATCCCTTTCATGAGAACCATATACGCCCCCAGCATAAAACTTGCAACGCCTATCCCCCGGGCTCAGGGGGGGTTTTTGTTATCTAATTTTTGAACAATTTCTAAAACACTGGCTATCTCAAAATTTGTAGCGGATAGGTTTGGGGAAAAAAGAGCGTGGTGGGGAGGAGAGTGCTTTTTTAACTCTCTTAACTCTCAAAAAGTGAGCTAGAACATTCAATTTCCAATCAAATGATCCCTCTATGAAGTTTATACGATTATCCCTTTCATAAGAACAATACATGCCCTTAGGGCATAACTTAGAACGCCGTTCCCTGTGTCCTAGGGGGTTCTATTGACACGGGATTTTTTCTTACTCGACCTTTGAACTATTTTTAACAAAATGTATATCTCAAAATTTTCATCAGATGGGTTTTGAAAAAGAAGGCGGGGGGGGGGGGGGGCTAGCTGCCCTCGGATCTCTTTTGACTATTAAAAAGTGATCTCGAACTTTCAATATCCAATCAAATGAGCCCCCTCTAAAGTTTATACGAGCGTCCCTTTCATACGAACAATATATGCCCCAGGGCATAACTTACAACGCCTGTCCCCGGGCCCTGGGGGTTTTGACGACACCTGAGTTTTTGTTATTTGACTTTTGAGCAATTTTTAACTTAATGGCTATCTCAATATTTCATTGGATGCATTTGGGGAAAAAGGGGCGTGGGGGGGGGGCTAGTTACCCTCCAATCTCTTTTGACTCCAAAAAAATGAACTAGAACTAAAACTGAACGAAAACTGAATTTTTTACCAGAATCCCTAGACCTAAAACTATGTAGTGTCCATGCGCATAGCTTGAACCATCAGCTCCTGAGTCTTAGATTACTGTGTTGACCCCTGAGTTTTCGTTATAGGGCCTTTGAACTATTTAAATAAAGCTATTTCAAAGTTTTTGTCGGACAGGTTACAGAAAAAAAGGATGTGGAGGGGGGGAGGGGCTAATCGTGTTCAAATATCTCTTTACTCTTAAAAAATGAATCAAAAGTTTTAATTTCCAACAAAATAAGGCCTCTTTTTGGTTAATACGAGCATTTTGTTAATGCAAATCTACCTTGCAGCCTGGGTACAACGGACCACGCCTCTCTCCAAGCGCGGGGAGTTGTGTCGACACCGTAATTTTTGGTATATGATCTTTGAACTATTTTAAAAAAAATAGCTATCTTAAGATTTTTATTGGATGCATTTGGGAAAAAAGGGTTTGGAGGAGAGAAGCTGGTTACCCTACAATATCTTTTGACGCTTAAAAAGTGAACTAGAACTTTCAATTTCCAATCAAATGAGCCCTCTCTGAAGTCTATACGAGCAATCCTTCCACAAGAACTATATATGCCCCCAGGGCATAACTTATGACACTTGCCCCTGAAGACTGTGGGGGGAGTGTCCTGCTCCAACATATAATTTCCAGAACCTTCAACTATGTTCAACTAAATGGCTATATCAAAATTTTAATTGGATGTGTTTGGGGAAATGGTAGGCGTGGAAGGGGTGTCGGTTCCCTTAGAATACACTTTCGACTATTGAAAAGGGAACTGCACATTTATATTTTCAACCAAATGAGCCCTTTCTGAAGTTTCTACGACAACGTTGTCTATAAAAACCTTTTATGCCCCCAGGGCATAACTTACAACCCCCGCCCTGAGGGCTGTGGGGGAATTGTCATCCTCAAAGACCTAATTTCCAGAACTTGAAACTCCGTTTGATAAAATGGCTGTCGAAAAATTTAGTTGCCCTCTAATCACTTTTGACTATTAAAAAGGACACTAGCCCTTTGAATTTCCAATCGAATGAGCCTGTTTTGAAGTTTTTATGACAACGCCTTCTATAAAAACCTTATATGCCATTAGGGCGTAACTTAAAACCCTTGCCCTGAGGGTTTTGGAGGAGTGTCCTTCTCAACAACGTATTTTCTATCCGGAAATCAGCTATGCTGAACAAAATGGATATCTCAAAATTTTGATTGGATGTGTTTGGGGGAATGATGGGCGTGGGAGGGGGAGGGGACTAGTTGCCCTCCAATCCCTTCTGACTATTAAAAAGGGCACTAGAACTCTCGATTTCCAATCGAGTAAGCCCCCTTTGAAGTTTCTACGACGACCCCTTCCATATGAAGTGCCTCTGGGAAATTTTTTTTAAATAAATAATAAAACATTGGAGCCGTATGGCCTTTATTATAGGCAATGCTATAGCGTTGCCTCTGATATATAAATCCGCCGAAAGCATATGCCAAAACTAACAAGCTGTGCTATCTGATTAGGTAGAGCATCCGATTCCCAATCTGAGAATTAGGGGTTGGTGTGGAGCTTTTTTTTCTGTTGGTAAAAAAGTAAATATTTCTTTTTGCGTAAAGGTTGCGCTTGAGAAGAAAAAAAGTTCTGATAAAAACTTGAAACCCCTTCAAATTTTGCGTTGAGGGGAAGGGGACAATTTTTCTCTAACCCTCAAAAAGAATATATACTATAGTTGTTTTTTCTACCTGTCGTCCAGGCTTAACTGTTAGTTATGACATAATTACAAAATAACATTTTTAAAGAGGAAGCACAGGCTTTCAAGAAATGACAGGAACGCCTTTGAAAAGGCATTAGTAGAAGGGGGGGTACCAGCCCCATTGCTCACCCCTGCTGCCACCTACAACTTTTTTGCACCCCAAATATGGGCATAGCCTCCCTAGGGAGAATGATTGCGTAATCGGTCAATGACCTCTTTTTCCAAGGTCAATTTATTTGATGTTTCTATGTGTAATAACTCCGGAACGAAGGTTGCACATGCGCATTGAATTCTAACGGGAACAATGTTATTGATCTATGACTCGAGGGGGAAGTGAATTTCCGAGAACTTGATTGCATAATCGATCGTGAATGTTATGATCCAAAAATAGTATTTGTTGTTGTTGCTCTCGCCAAATGCTATGAGTTTCCCGGAAACAGTTAGATCGCATGGCCCCTTCTCAACCAATCAGATGGCTTGCTTACATATTAGTGGCGATTTGAATATAAAGAATGGATTTTTGCTATAGTTTTATTAGTCTGTGAATAGAATCCACTAAGTTTTTAGTTAGCAGTGTAATAACATGATTGAACAAGTTGAGTTAGAAATATCCTTTTATTGCAACAGTTCTATTTGTAAAGGACATTTTCATGATTTTGAGTATTCACATGAACCTACTGAATGTTTAGATAGCTTAGAAGCAGAGACAGATGAGAAGAATCTGGAGGAAACGAGAAGAAAAATTATATGTGACATGGAGAGAAATTTATATCGATTGCAAGTAAGCTCAGATAAAAGAAGGATTGATATGATAGAAAAGGAGGATCAATAGAAGAGACTGGTAAAAGAGGGCTTTCTCTATAGTGTAAAAGACAGCAGTGAAAACTCACGGAAAAATGTGTATAGTGCAAGATATAACTCGGATTATTATGATGATTATGCTCCAAGAGAAGAGAAAAAGTGGCCCTTTAAGAGACACCATAAGAGGTCATTCTACGAAAAGGATTTTAAACAACGGAAACCATGGTGGAAGTGTTCTCATATACCATTTTACGATAAATCCCATTTTTGATATGCTTGAAAAGTTTTATACCATAATCATACAATAAATTTGTTTCTGCTATTTTTATTTTCTCGTACTAGATATGTATAGAATAAGGATACCAGCAGAGGCTCCTGTACATGAATAGTTCAGTTTCATTAAATCACTCCAAAGAGTAGGCCTACTATCAGTCCACAGCCAAGTTTTTTATCAATGATATAAAAAAAAATCATTCTTCTATATATTTTTATTCAACTGTCAAATACATATATAATACTTTTTAAATATATGACCTTATCATCCTCCACTAACTCGTCCTCAGTGGTAATTTCTTAAATTTGAGGTGACGGTCTTGTAAGTAGTTGAATGCTATCATCATCATCATTGTCTTTTTTGATATTACTCAGAGTGGGCATATTAACATATAGACGATCATCATCTTCGAAACACAGTCTCCCTGAGGGCCCCCTCCTCACCAAATCATCTGATGTATACGATAGTCCAGATGATGTATAATGAACTTCTACCACGTCGTCGTCATTATCTGAACTAACAATCTCAGATTTACACAAAAGAAGCTCCTCACCTTCTGTGAGCTCCCACTCGGTCCATACATCCTAAAAAGGTCGAGAACACTATGGTCAAAAGCTCTGTGGAAAGGTATAGTCTTCATGAATATACTGAGGGGTGTTCTATAAATGTAATAAACAGGGTTACTTATTATTTTTCATTTTATCTATAATTTTGTACGTCTAAAATTCATCAATTAGCCAGATGTGGGTTTTTTTTTAATTTTTTTTTACATACGGAGCGAGATTTAATGTCATTGATAGAAGCATGTATGAGATTTAATGTCTGTAATGAAACCAGGAAAAAAACCTTTCCAAGAACTATATTTTTCAATGAAAAGTAAAGAGCTATGACATTAAATCAAAGAGAGCAGAAATAAAGTTGAATAATTGCTTAAACATAAATTTTCTGTAAACATACTTCTAATTAATCACTTCTAAAAAGGTAAGTATAGACCGCTCATCCTCTATGGTGGGGGAGCATACACAGATGTGTCCTTCTCGGTCGACTAGGTGCTGTGGTGAGTTGTTTTTAATAGGAGTACATTATTTTTGAAGATTTAAATGAATCAGATTAGTTAAACAAAGCTTATAAATAAAAATTCTATTAACAGTTAATTTTGCACCAACTACATAAATATTTAAGACCAAGTGTACCATGATGCACCATTGTGGTCTGAAAAATTCAAAAACTCAGAAACTCAATACATAGTTTTCGATAATTTCAAGTCGATTACTATCTAATAATTTTATTTCTACAACACTTAGACCTTCCTTAGGTTGAAGTGCTGTTCTACACCACAAAATGGTAGAAAATCCCGCTTTACTTGAGTACATTATACGTTTTGCCTCTTACAATTTGCCCCATTAGCTTGATATGTTATCTCGAGAGAAAAAAAACTATCAAATAAACACGCAGACTAAACTTGATGAAACTTATATATTTGAAATCAGCATTTAAAGCTGATTCTTTGATGTATCTATTGGTATCAAAATTCCGTTTTCTAGAGTTTCGGATACCATTGAGCTGGCTCGCTCCTTACTTACAGTTCAATACCACGAAATGTTTTATTAATTAAAAAACTTTCCACAAAATAAGTTTTTCGAAGAAAAGTAAAGAGCTACTACATTAAATCAAAGATGAGCGAGAAATAAAGTTAAATAATTGTTCAAACGTAAACTTATGTCCAATGCCATACTAGTTAAAGTGACAAAAACTCTTTCCCACAAGAGGACACTTTTCAACTAAAAGTAAAGAGCTACTAAATCAAAGATATGATGAAATAATAACGAATATTTGTTCAAAAGTAAACTTATGTTTAGCGATAAACTTATTAGAGTGATAAAAAACTTTTTCTCACAATAGGACACTTTTTGAGCAAAAATAAAGAGCTACCAGACAAAACCATAAATATGATGAACTAATAACGAATAATTGTTCAAACTTAAATTTTCTGTATTACGGGGATAGTTTATTTTTGAACAATTATATCTACCAAAGGTTCAATACCTGAGTTAAACTAAGAGGTTTCAATTTCAGGAAAAAATTACATTTTGACAACATTTGACAATACACCAAATTTAAAGTTTTGTTTAGTTTCAAAATGTTTTCTGTCACTCATCATCTTTTAATCATTCACAAACAATACTACAGAAAACCACTTCCCACGGTTTATTGATTTTAAATTATTAAGAAGGTTATTATTTCATTGAAATATACATTTTACATTTTTTAATTTTCATGCTTTTGATAAGTATTTTGTCCTTTTGGTGTAAATAGCAGCTTATGGCTTATCGTAAAATCACTGTTCAAGTTTTTTCATAATTAAAGGATACGAATTAGAACCATGGGAACGTAATTTCATCATATTTTGCTTATTTTCGTTGGAAAACACACTGAAAAACCATATTAAGAGCTATATTTATGAGTCTTTTACTGAAAATTCCTTTTTCGTACCAAGTCCTGACCCCCCTAATTAAAGGATATGAATTAGAACCATGGGAACGTAATTTCATCGTATTTTACATTTCCCACAAGAGGAACACTTTTAGAGTAAAAGTAAAGAGTTACTTTCGTACCAAGTCCTGACCCCCCTAATTAAAGGATATGAATTAGAACCATGGGAACATAATTTCATCGTATTTTGCATTTCCCACAAGAGGAACTCTTTTCGAGTAAAAGTAAAGAGCTACCAGACTAAACCAAAGATATGATGAAATAATAACGAATAATTGTTCAAACTTAAAGTTTTTTAATATCTCTGAGACAAACTTTTACAGTGTTGAAAAATAGTGAAAAAGAAAAGCCTAAAAAACATTGGAAGAAAAAGATAGGTAGAAAAAATTGCTTACATTTGCATAGTCCACCTGGGCTTGGGATGCTCGAAGGACCAAAGAGTGAAACTTGGAGGGTAAACAGACTAGGGACCTTACATTCTTGTACAAATGGGGCTGCGACTTGTACAGACAGCGTTGGTCTTGAATAGTTGATATGAAGGTTGGAAGGACCAGCGTAGGTGGGGGGGCTTTGGCCTGTAACCATTCTGTACAACTGTTGACTTCGCAGGGGGTGCAGTATTGGCCCTCGCTTTCTTAGTGGGTGACGGCGACAGACATTCTTCATAATTGGCCTTAAAAAGAAGAGAAAAAAGTTAGTATTGAAATAATTTGCCCCTTTTCACAGAAGGAAAGTTATTAAACATATATATATATATATATATATATATATATATATATATATATATATATATATATATATATATATATATATATATATAATATATATATATATATATATTGCGAAAACACACAAAAGTTAGAAAAAATACAAAATATTCCTTTATTACCTCTGCAAAACGTCTAAAAATTAAGAATACATACTCAATTTAAACTATATATTTGTAAGTGTTTTAACTATGAGCCATTCTGTTGCGAAAACACACAAAACTTATACAAAATACAAAATATTCCTTTATTACCTCTGCAAAACGGCTAAAAATGAAGAATTCATACACATTTTCAACTAGCTAAGGGTAAGTGTTTTAAATATGAGCCATTCTGTTGCGAAAACACACAAAAGTTAGAAAAAATACAAAATATTCCTTTATTACCTCTGCAAAACGGCTAAAAATGAAGAATTCATACACATTTTCAACTAGCTAAGGGTAAGTGTTTTAAATATGAGCCATTCTGTTGCGAAAACACACAAAAGTTAGAAAAAATACAAAATATTCATTCATTACCTCTGCAATACGGGTAAAAATGAAGAATTCATACACATTTTCAACTAGCTAAGGGTAAGTGTTTTAAATATGATTCTGTTGCGAAAACACAAAAAAGTTATAAACAATACAAAATAGTCGTTTATTACCTATGAAATACGGCTATAAATTAAGAATTAATACACATTTTCAACTAGCTAATGGTAAATGTTTTAAATATGATCCATTCTATTGCGAAAACACACATAAGTTAGAAAAAATACAAAATATTCCTGTTTTTCCTCTTCAATACGGCTAAAAATGAATAATTCATACAAAATTTCAACTATCTAAAGGGTAGGTGTTTTAAATATGAGCCATTCTATTGCGAAAACACACAAAAGTTAGAAAAAATGCAGAATGTTCCTTTATTACCTCTGCAATACGGCTAAAAATGAAGAATTCATACACATTTTCAACTAGCTAAGGGTAAGTGTTTTAAATATGAGCCATTCTGTTGCGAAAACACACAAAAGTTATAAAAAATACAAAATATTCCTTTATTACCTCTGCAAAACGGCTAAAAATGAAGAATTCATACACATTTTCAACTAGCTAAGGGTAAGTGTTTTAAATATGAGCCACTCTGTTGCGAAAACACACAAAAGATAGAAAAAATACAAAATATTCCTTTATTACCTCTGCAAAACGGCTAAAAATGAAGAATACATACACATTTTCAACTAGCTAAGGGTGAGTGTTTTAAATATGAGCCATTCTTTAGCAGAAACACACAAAGGTTAGAAAAAAAGCAAAATGTTCCTTTATTACCTCTGCAGTACGGCGAAAAATTAAGAATTCATACACATTTTCAACTAGCTAAGGGTAAGTGTTTTAAATATGAGACATTCTGTTGCGAAAACACACAAAAGTTAGAAAAAATACAAAATATTCCTTTATTACCTCTGCAAAACGGCTAAAAATGAAGAATTCATACACATTTTCAACTAGCTAAGGGTAAATGTTTTAAATATGAGCCATTCTGTTGCGAAAACACACAAAAGTTAGAAAAAATACAACCTAACCCCCTAATTGAAGGATATGAATTAGAACCATGGGAAACGTAATTTCATTGTATTTTGCATTTCCCACAAGAGGACACTTTTCGAGTAAAAGTAAAGGGCCACCAGACTAAACCAAAAATATGATGAAATAATAACGAATAATTGTTCAAACTTAAATTTTCTGTATTACGGGGATAGTTTATTTTCGAACCATTATATCTACCAGAGGTTCAATACATAAGTTAAACTAAGAGGTTTCAATTTCAGGAAAAAATTACATTTTGACAACATTTGACAATTTACCAAATTTAAAGTTTTGTTTAGTTTCAAAATGTTTTCTGTCACTCATCTTCTTTTAATCATTCACAAAGAATACTAAAGAAAACCACTTCCCACGGTTTATTGATTTTAAATTATTAAGAAGGCTATTATTTCATTGAAATATATATTTTACATTTTTAATTTTCATGCTTTTGATAAGTATCTTGTCCTTTTGGTTTAAATTGCAGCTGAAGGCTTATCGCAAAATCACTGTTTCAAGTTTTTTCATAATTAAAGGATACGAATTAGAACCAGGGGAACATAATTTCATCATATTTTGCATATTTTCGTTGGAAAACACACTGAAAAGACATATTATTGAACTCACATCAAACATTGCCGGGCTTGCATTTGAAGAACCTTCCATTATTTTCTATCTTGTCCTCTATTTCAGCATATACTGACTTTTAAAGCTTTTCAAAGCTCTTAAATATACTAACCTAACGGTTATTTATTTACGAAATTGTGCAAACTATTGATTTAGAACAATAATTACCTTTCTATATATCAATTAACACTCACTAGAATTGCCACTTTTCACTCGCGGAGAATGGTTTCAAAACAATACTTCTTACATTGCATAGACTAAATGTGTCGAATGAGACATCTTCAATGAAGATTAATTAATTGTTACGTTCGATTTTGTTTTGGACATAGGACAACATCAATGGGAAGTGATAATTTCTGTAAAACTATCAAAGATTGATCAGACAAAAATTTAGGTGTATGGTTAGGTTATATTAGATTATGTTAGGTTAGGTTAATTTAGGGTAGACCAGCTTAGCTTACGTACGAGAAAGAAAAGTTCTTAGGTGTGGAGCTCCCCACCGCCTCAACCATCGCTCTTGAAATCCCTTGAATTAGGTTAGAGACAGACAAAAAGTTAGGTGTATGGTTAGGTTAGGTTAGATTATGTTAGGTTAATTTAGGTTAGACTAGCTTAGCCTACGTAGCCCCCCCCCCCACCACCTCAACCATCGCTCTTGAAATCCCTTGAATTAGGTTAGAGACAGACAAAAAGTTAGGTGTATGGTTACGTTAGGTTAGATTATGTTAGGTTAGGTTAATTAACGGCAGCCTCTTTTGTTAAGGTTTTTTTTTTTTTTTGGGGGGGGGGGGCTCCCGCCCCCTCCAACAAAAATTTATGTGTATGGTTAGGTTAGGTTAGATTATGTTAGGTTAGGTTAATTTAGGTTAGACTAGCTTAGCCTACGTACGGCCCCCACACCCGGGGGCCACGGGGATTGAAAGCCTACCACGGGTGGGACCCCCAACACCAAGGTTAGGTTACCTAACATTTCAAGGTGACCCCCCACCCCCCAACCCCGGGGCCACGGGACCGAAAGCCTGACACGGGTAGGACCCTCACCACCAAGGTCAGGTTAGGTTAGATTAGGTTAAGTTACCTAACATTTCTAGGTTAACTTACATCAGGTTAAGTGGCGTTCCACTTAACCTGATGTAAGTTAACCTAGAAATGTTAGATAACTTAACCTAATCTAACCTAACCTGACCTTGGTGGTGAGGGTCCTACCCGTGTCAGGCGTTCGGCCCCCTGGCCCCGGGGGGGGGGGGGCGGGGGGTCACCTTGAAATGTTAGGTAACCTAACCTTGGTGGTGGGGGTCCCACCCGTGGTAGGCTTTCAATCCCCGTGGCCCCCGGGTGTGGGGGGGGGCCGTACGTAGGCTAAGCTAGTCTAACCTAAATTAACCTAACCTAACATAATCGAACTTAACTAAACCATACACCTAACTTATTGTTGAGGGGGGCGGGAGCCCCCCCCAAAATAAAAAACCTTAACAACGGAGGCTTACGTTAATTAACCTAGCCTAACATAATCTAACCTAACCTAACCATACACCTAACTTTTTGTCTGTCTCTAACCTAATTCAAGGGATTTCAAGAGCGATGGTTGAGGCGGTGGGGGGGGGGCTACGTAGGCTAAGCTAGTCTAACCTAAATTAACCTAACCTAACATAATCTAACCTAACCTAACCATACACCTAACTTTTTGTCTGTCTCTAACCTAATTCAAGGGATTTCAAGAGCGATGGTTGAGGCGGTGGGGGAGCTCCACACCTAAGAAATTTTCTTTCTCGTACGTAGGCTAAGCTGGTCTACCATAAATTAACCTAACCTAACATAATCTAATATAACCTAACCATACACCTAAATTTTTGTCTGATCAATCTTTGAGAGTTTTACAGAAATTATCACTTCCCATTGATGTTGTCCTATGTCCAAAACAAAATCGAACGTAACAATTAATTAATCTGCATTGAAGATGTCTCATTCGACACATTTAGTCTATGCAATGTAAGAAGTATTGTTTTGAAACCATTCTCCGCGAGTGTAAAGTGGCAATTCTAGTGAGTGTTAATTGATATATAGAAAGGTAATTATTGTTCTAAATCAACAGTTTGCACAATTTCGTAAATAAATAACCGTTAGGTTAGTATATTTAAGAGTTTTGAAAAGCTTTAAAAGTCAGTATATGCTGAAATAGAGGACAAGATAGAAAATAATGGAAGGTTCTTCAAATGCAAGCCCGGCAATGTTTGATGTGAGTTCAATAATATGTCTTTTCAGTGTGTTTTCCAACAAAAATAAGCAAAATATGATGAAATTATGTTCCCCTGGTTCTAATTCGTATCCTTTAATTATGAAAAAACTTGAAACAGTGATTTTGCGATAAGCCTTCAGCTGCAATTTACACCAAAAGGACAAGATATTTATCAAAAGCATGAAAATTAAAAATGTAAAATGTATATTTCAATGAAATAATAGCCTTCTTAATAATTTAAAATCAATAAACCGTGGGAAGTGGTTTTCTTTAGTATTGTTTGTGAATGATTAAAAGAAGATGAGTGACAGAAAACATTTTGAAACTAAACAAAACTTTAAATTTGGTAAATTGTCAAATGTTGTCAAAATGTAATTTTTTCCTGAGACTGAAACCTCTTAGTTTAACTCATGTATTGAACCTTTGGTAGATATAATGGTTCGAAAATAAACTTTCCCCGTAATACAGAAAATTTAAGTTTGAACAATTATTCATTATTATTTCATCATATCTTTGGTTTACTCTGGTAGCCTTTTACTTTTACTCAAAAAGTGTCCTCTTGTGGGAAATGCAAAATACAATGAAATTACGTTTCCCATGGTTCTAATTCATATCCTTCAATTAGGGGGTCAGGTTGTATTTTTTCTAACTTTTGTGTGTTTTCGCAACAGAGTGGCTCATATTTAAAACACTTACCCTTAGCTAGTTGAAGATCTGTATGAATTCTTCATTTTTAGCCGTATTTCAGAGGTAATAAAGGAACATTTTGCATTTTCTCAAACTTTTGTGTGTTTTAGCAATAGAATGGCTCATATTTAAAAAAATTACACTTAGCTAGTTGAAAATTTGTATGAATTCTTCATTTTTAGCCGTTTTGCAGAGGTAATAACGGATTATTTGTATTTTTTCTAAATTTTGTGTGTTTTTGCAACAAAATGGCTCATATTTAAAACACTCACCCTGAGATAGTCGAAAATGTGTATTAATTCTTCATTATTAACCGTTTTTCATAGGTAATAAAGGAAAATTTTATATTTTTTCTAACTTTTATGTGTTTTATCAACAGAATGGCTCATATTTAAAACACTCACCCTTAGCTAGTTGAAAATGTGTATGAATTCTTCATTTTTAGCCGTTTTGCATAGGTAATAAAGGAAAATTTTGTATTTTTTCTAACTTTTGAGTGTTTTCGCAACAGAATGGCTCATATTTAAAACACTAACCATTAGCTAGTTGAAAATGTGTATGAATAATTCATTTTTACACTTATTGCAGAGGTAATAAAGGAATATATTGTATTTTTTCTTACTTTTGTGTGTTTCCGCAACAGAATGGCTCATATTTAAAACACTTACCCTTAGCTAGTTAAAAATGTGTATGAATTCTTCATTTTTACCCGTATTGAAGAGTTAATAAAGGAATAATTTGTATTTTTTCTAACTTTTGTTTGTTTTTTCAACAGAATGGCTCATATTTAAAACACTTACCCTTAGCTCGTTGAAAATGTGTATGAATTCTTCATTTTTAGCCGTTTTGCAGAGGTAATAAAGGAATATTTTGTATTTTTTCTAACTTTTGTGTGTTTTCGCAACAGAATGGCTCATATTTAAAACACTTACCCTTAGCTAGTTGAAAATGTGTATGAATTCTTCATTTTTACCCGTATTGCAGAGGTAATCAAGGAATATTTTGTATTTTTTCTAACTTTTGTGGGTTTTCGCAACAGAATGGCTCATATTTAAAACAATTACCCTTAGCTAGTTGAAAATGTGTATGAATTCTTCATTTTTAACCGTTTTACAGAGGTAATAAGGAATTATTTTGTATTTTTGCTAACTTTTGTGTGTTTTCGCAACAGAATGGCTCATATTTAAATCACTTAACCTTAGATAGTTGAAAATGTGTATGAATTCTTCATTTTTAGCCGTTTTGCAGAGGTAATAAAGGAATATTTTGTATTTTTTCTAACTTTTGTTTGTTTTCGCAACAGAATGGCTCATATATAAAACACTTACCCTTAGCTAGTTGAAAATGTGTATGAATTCTTCATTTTTAGTCGTTTTGCAGAGGTAATAAAGGAATATTTTGTATTTTTTCTAACTTTTGTGTGTTTTCGCAATAATATATATATATATATATATATATATATATATATATATATATATATATATATATATATATATATATATTTATGTTTAATAACTTTCCTTCTGTGAAAAGGGGCAAATTATTTCAATACTAACTTTTTTCTCTTCTTTTTAAGGCCAATTATGAAGAATATCTGTCGCCGCCACCCACTAAGAAAGCGAGGGCCAATAATGCGCCCCCTGCGAAGGCAACAGTTGTGCAGTATGGTCGCTGGCCGAAGCCTCCCAAATTCACTGGCCAATCCAACCTTCATATCGACTATTCAAGACCGACGCTGCCTGTACAAGCCGCAGTCCAATTTGTACAAGAATGTAACGCCACCGGTCCCTCCACCCTCCAACATGCACTACCTGGTCCTTCAGGCACCCAAGCCCAGACGGATTATGCAAATGTAAGCATTTTTTCCTACCAATCTATTTCTTCCAATGTTTTTTAGTCTTTTCTTTTTCACTATTTTTCAACACTGTAAAAGTTTGTCTCAGAGATATTAAAAAAATTTAAGTTTGAACAATTATTCGTTATTATTTCATCATATCTTTGGTTTAGTCTGGTAGCTCTTTACTTTTACTCGAAAAGTGTTCCTCTTGTGGGAAATGCAAAATACGATGAAATTATGTTCCCATGGTTCTAATTCATATCCTTTAATTAGGGGGGTCAGGACTTGGTACGAAAGTAGCACTTTACTTTTAATAGAAAAGTGTTCCTCTTGTTGGAAATGTAAAATACGATGAAATTACGTTCCCATGGTTCTAATTCATATCCTTTAATTAGGGGGGTCAGGACTTGGTACGAAAAAGGAATTTTCAGTGAAAGACTCATAAATATAGCTCTTAATACGGTTTTTCAGTGTTTTTTCCAACGAAAATAAGCAAAATACGACGAAATTACGTTCCCATGGTTCTAATTCATATCCTTTAATTATGAAAAAACTTGAAACAGTGATTTTGCGATAAGCCTTCAGCTGCTATTTACACCAAAAGGACAAAATACTCATCAAAAGCATGAAAATAAAAAAATGAAAAATGTATAGTTCAATGAAATAATAGCCTTCTTAATAATTTAAAATCAATAAACCGTGGGACGTGGTTTTCTTTAGTATTGTTTGTGAATGATTAAAAGATGATGAGTGACAGAAAACATTTTGAAACTAAACAAAACTTTAAATTTGGTAAATTGTCAAATGTTGTCAAAATGTAATTTTTTCCTGAAATTGAAACCTCTTAGTTTAACTCAGGTATTGAACCTTTGGTAGATATAATGGTTCAAAAATAAACTATTCCCGTAATACAGAAAATTTAAGTTTGAACAATTATTCGTTATTAGTTCATCATATTTATGGTTTTGTCTGGTAGCTCTTTACTTTTACTCGAAAAGTGTCCTATTGTGAGAAAAAGTTTTTTATCACTCTAATAAGTTTATCGCTAAAAATAAGTTTACGTTTGAAGAATTATTCGTTATTATTTCATCATATCTTTGATTTAGTAGCTCTTTACTTTTAGTTGAAAAGTGTCCTCTTGTGGGAAAGAGTTTTTGTCACTTTAACTATTATGGTATTGCAAATAAGTTTACGTTTTAACAATTATTTAACTTTATGTCTTCTCATCATTGATTGAATGTAGTAGCTCTTTGCTTTTCTTTGAAAAAATTATTTTGTGGAAAGTTTTTAATTAATAAAACATTTCGTGGTAACGAAGGGTTCGTAAGGAGCGAGCCAGCTCAATAGTATCCGAAACTCTAGAAAACGGACTTTTGATACCAATAGATACATCAAAGAATCAGCTTTAAATGCAGATTTCAAATATATAAGTTTCATCAAGTTTAGTCTGCGTGTTTATTTGATAGTTCTTTTTCTCTCGAGATAACATATCAAGCTAATGGGGCAAATTGTAAGAGGCAAAACGTATAATGTACTCCAGTACAGCAGGATTTTCTACCATTTTGTGGTGTAAAACAGCACTTCAACCTAAGGAAGGTCTAAGTGTTGTAGAAATAAAATTCTTAGATATTAATCGACTTGAAATTATCGAAAACTATGTTTTGAGTTTCTGAGTTTTTGAATTTCTCAGACCACAATTGTGTATCATGGTACCCTTGGTCTTAAATATTTATGTAGTCGGTACAAAATTAACTGTTAATAGAATTTTTATTTATAAGCTTTGTTTAACTAATCTGATTCATTTAAATCTTCAAAAATAATGTACTCCTATTAAAAACAACTCACCACAGCACCTAGTCGACCGAGAAGGACACATCTGTGTATGCTCTCCCACCATAGAGGATGAGCGGTCTATACTTACCTTTTTAGAAGTGATTAATTAGAAGTATGTTTACAGAAAATTTACGTTTAAGCAATTATTCAACTTTATTTCTGCTCTCTTTGATTTAATGTCGTAGCTCTTTACTTTTCATTGAAAAATATAGTTCTTGGAAAGGTCTTTTTTCTGGTTTTATCACAGACATTAAATCTCATACAGGCTTCTATCAATGACGTTAAATATCGCTCCGTATTTAAAAAATAATAAAAAAAAAAACGACGTCTGGCTAATTGATGAATTTTAGACATACGAAATTATAGATAAAATGAAAAATAATAAGTAACCCTGTTTATTACATTTATTGAACACCCCTCAGTATATTCATGAAGACTATACCTTTCCACAGAGCTTTTGACCATAGTGTTCTCGACCTTTTTAGGATGTATGGACCGAGTGGGAGCTCACAGAAAGTGAGGAGCTTCTTTTGTGTAAATCTGAGATTGTTATTTCAGATAATGACGACGACGTTGTAGAAGTGCATTATACATCATTTGGCCTATCGTATACATCAGATGATTTGGTGAGGAGGGGACCCTCAGGAAGACTGTGTATCGAAGATGATGATGGTCTATATGTTAATATGCCCACTCTGAGTAATATCGAAACATACAATGATGATGACGATAGCATTCAACTACTTACAATAGCGTCACCTCAAATTGAAGAAATTACCATTTAGGACGAGTTAGTTGAGGACGATGAGGTAATATATTTAAAAAGTATTATATATTTATTTTACAGTTGAATAGAAATATATAGAAGAAAGATTTTTTTTATAACATTGATAAAAAACTTGGCTGTGCACTGATCGTAAGCCTACTCTTGGGAGTGATTTGATGAAACTGAACTATTCACGTACAGAAGCCTCTGCTGGTATCCCTATTCTATTCATATCTAGTACGAGAAAATAAAAATAGCAGAAACAAATTTATTGTATGATTATGGTATAAAACTTTTTAAGCATATCAAAAATGGGATTTATCGTAAAATGGTATATGAGAACACTTCCACCATGGTTTCCGTTGTTTAAAATCCTTTTCGTAGAATGACCTCTTATGGTGTCTCTTAAAGGGCCACTTTTTCTCTTCTCTTGGAGCATAATCATCATAATAATTCGAGTTATATCTTGCACTATGCACATTTTTCCTTGGGTTTTCACTGCTGTCTTTTACACTATAGAGAAAGCCTTCTTTTACCAGTCTCTTCTATTGATCCTCCTTTTCTATCATATCAATCCTTCTTTTATCTGAGCTTACTTGCAATCGATATAAATTTTTCTCCATGTCACATATAATTTTTCTTCTCGTTTCCTCCAGATTCTTCTCATCTGTCTCTGCCTCCAAGCTATCTAAACATTCAGTAGGTTCATGTGAATACTCAAAATCATGAAAATGTCCTTTACAAATAGAACTGTTGCATTAAAGGATATTTCTAACTCAACTTGTTCACTCATGTTATTACACTGCTAACTAAAAACTTAGTGAATTCTATTCACAGACTAATAAAACTATAAAAAAAATCCTTTCCTTATAGTCACTCCGCCGCTACTATGTAAACAAAGCCCGCTGATTGGCTGAGAAGGAAACACGCGATCTAACTGTTTCCGGGACACTCATAGCATTTGGCGAGAGCAACAACAACAAATGCTGTTTTTGGATCATAACATTCACGATCGATTACGCAATCAAGTTCTTGGAAATTCACTTCCCCCTCGAGTCCTAGATCAATAACATTGTTCCCGTTAGAATTCAATGCGCATGTGCAACCTTCGTTCCGGAGTTATTACACATAGAAACATCAAATACATTGACCTTGGAAAAAGAGGTCATTGACCTATTACGCAATCATTCTCCCTAGGGAGGCCATGCCCATATTTGGGGTGCAAAAAAGTTGTAGGTGGCAGCAGGGGTGAGCAATGGGGCTGGTACCCCCCCCCCCCCTTCTACTGGCATTTAGAAGCCAATCTGAATGAATGAAGAAGCCAAGCGGAGTCAACTTGCTTTTATGAGTCTTTTTGACAAAAAATAGCACAAGTGTAATTTTTTATTATGACAGCCATATAGGCCCCTAGGGTAGGGTTTCCTAGGGTAGATATGGCTGCTGGTTTTCCCAGTAAAAAAAGAGCTTCAGAATTTGCGAAATGAATATGACATAAAATTTGCAAGGTTTGTTAAAAAAACAAAAAGTGTGCATATACTACGCTCTCTTTTTGCTGTTCTATTTTCCTAATTAATTAAAAAAAAACTTTTTCCAAAAAATAAGTTTTTTAAAGAAAAGTAAAGAATTCCATTAAACAAAAAATGAGCAAAAATAAAATGAAATAATCTACCAAGCGTGAAACTACCACAAATCAGCATCGATAGATCGAAATTAGAAATCAACATAAGTTGGGCTCAAAACCCCTATGCCTTCCCAAGGCCAGAACATAATTTGCACTTTACTGAAAAAATATAAATGTTTCTACTTTTATAACTTTAATAAATCAAATAGTATTAACATATTGATTACTATATATCAGTATATGTATATTAAACTGACAATGCACATTCATTTGTATTTTTTCAGTAAAGTGCAAATTATGTTCTGGCCTTGGTAAGGCATAGGGGTTCTGAGCCCAACTTATGTTAATATCTGCTCGTTTTGAGTTTGACTTGGTTATTTATTGTAATTTCAGTTCGTTTTGGGTTTCATTTATTTACCGATGCTTATTTGTGGTAGTTTAACGCATGGTAGATTATTTGATTTTATTTTTGCTCATTTTTTGTTTAATGGGGTTCTTTAATATTATTTGAAAAACATATTTTGTGGAAAAAGTTTTTTTAATTAATTTCTGTTCGTTCTATAGTGACATAGTCTTTGCAGGGATAAAGAAAATAATACTTTAAATCTTTTTGTTTTTTTAAGAATTTATAGTTTGGCCTGCTATTTGTATGCTGGAGAAAAATTTTCAGCAATTTTTAACAACATACACCCTCTTAAAAATCTGACATAAATAGTAGTGTTTAATTTAGTTTCATACCTCCTCTAGTTGACCTGAAATGGAAAACTTGATACCATTCGCAAAAAAATCTGTTTACTTTCTTTGATAGCATGGATACACTTACGCTATTTTGATTTGGTTAAATTTTAAGAGCAGAAGTAGCCCCGAACGTTTGAACATAATACCCTCAGTCGTTCTCAGGATACTGCTGGAGATGCCTTATTGGGAATTAGCGTTAACACTGTGCGTGTTATGGCAACATTTAGTTTTTAAACATAAAGTCAAATGGGAGGGTGGGCGTGGGAAAAGGATTAGTTTCCCTCCAATCACCTTTGACTATTAAAAAGGGTATCAGCCCTTTCTATTTTCAATCGATAGAGCCCTCTTCGAAGTTCCCACGACAACTCCTTCGATACAAAGTGTCCTGGTCTAAACAACAACAACAAAATAATACATTATACCCAAATCGATCTTTACTATAAAAATGTCAAGCCTTCCAATCACTTTCGTCTATTAAAAAGGACACTAGGCCTTTCGATTTCTACTCGAATGAGCCCTTTTTTAGTTTCTACGACAACGCTTTCTGCAAACACATAACATTCTCCCAGGGAACAAATTACAACCCTTACCCTAAGGGCTGTGAGGATGGTTGTCATCCTCTAAGACCTAATTTTCAGAAATTTCAACTGCGTTAAACAAAATGGCTATCTCAAAATTTTGATTGGCTGTGTCTGCGAAAATGGTGGGCGTGAGAGGGGCGTTAATCTTTCTCCAATCACTTTCAACTATTAAAAAAGGCACTAGCTCTTCCAAATTCCAATGAAATGATCCCTTTTTAATTTTCTATGACAACGCTTTCAATACAAACCTTATATGCCCCTAGGGGATAACTTACAACCCTCACCCTAAGAGCTGTGGGGGGGGTTGTCATCCTCAAAAACCTAATTCCCAGATCTTTCTACTACGTTGAACAAAATGGCCATATGAAAATTTTGATTGGATGGGTTTGGTGGAATGGTGGACGTGAGAGGGGGGTTAGTTACACTCCAATCACTTACGACTATTAAAAATGGCACCCGCCCTCTCAATTTCCAATGGAATGAGCCCCTTTTGAAGTTTTTACGAAAAATCTATCATTAAAAACCTTAAATACCCCCGGGGCATAACTTACCACCTTTGCCCTGGGGACTCCGGGGAGTTTTTTATCCTTAAATACATAATTTTCCAGAACTTTCAGCTACGTTGAACAAACTGGCTATCTCTAAACTTTGATTGAACATGTTTGGGAAAATGGTGAGCAGGAGAGGGGGGTTAACTACTCTCCAATCACTTTCGACTATTAAAAAGGGCAATTTCAATTTCCAATCAAATGAGCCCCTTTTGAAATTTCTACAAAAACTTTCTATATAAAACCTTATATGCCGCCAGGGCATAACTTACAACTCTTGCACTGAGGGTTCTGATGGGGTTATAATCCTAAAAGACCTAATTTCCAGAACTTTCGACTACGCTGAACAAAATGGATACCCCAAAATTTTGATTGGATGTGTTTGGGGAAATGGTGAGCGTGAGAGGGGGGTTAGTTGCCCTTCAATCACTTTCGACTATTAAAAGGACACTAGCCCTTTCAAGTTTCAATTGATGAGCCCTTTTTGATGTTTTTACAACATCGATTTCTATAAAAACCTTACATGCTCCCAGGGCCTAACTTACAACTGTTGCCCTGAGGGTTGTAGGGGGGGGGGTTTCATCCATAAAGACCTAATTTCCAAAACTTTCAACTGCGTTGAATAAAATGGCCATCTAAAAAAATTTATTGGATGTGTTTGGGGAAACGGTGGGCGGGAGAGGGGGGTTAGTTGCCCTCAACTCACTTTCGACTATTAAAAAGGGTACTAGCCCTTTGAATTTCCAATCAAATGAGCCCTTTTTCAAGTTTTTGCGACAACGATTTCAATAAAAACCTTATATGCCCCAGGGCATAACTTATAACCCTTGCCCGGAAGACTGTAGGGGGAGTGTCCTGCTCCAAGGCATAATTTCCTGAACTTTAAACTGCGTGGAACAAAATGGCTATCTAAAAATTTTGATTGGATCTGTCTGGGGAAATGGTGGGCGTGGAAGGGGTGTTAGTTGCCTTCCCATCACTTTCGACTATTAAAAAGGGCACTAGCCATTTCAATTTCTATTCGAATGAGCCCTTTTTGAAGTTTCTACGACGACGCGTTCTATAAAAACCTTGTATGCCCCCAGAGCATAAATTACAATCCTTGCCCTGAGGGCTGTGAGGGAGTGTCCGCCTCAAAAACATAATTTCTATCTGGAAATCCACAACACTGAACAAAATGGCTGTCTAAAAATTTTGATTGGGTGTGTTTGGGGAAATGATAGAGGAGAAAGGGGGCCTAGTCGTACCGCAATCATATTCGAGTATTAAAAAGTGCGCTAAACCCTTGAATATCCAATCGTATAAGCCCTTTTTTAATATACTAGTACACAGGCTTCAGAGAAAACTTGTGTGCCTCCAGGATCTTACTTCTAGCCCTTTCAAATTGTGAAGGTAGTTTTCTGCTCAAAGGTATAATTTCCTGAACTTTAGCTGCGTGGAACAAAATGGCTATCTCAAAATTTAGATTGGATATATTTGGGGAAATAGTGGGCGTGGAAGGGGTGTTAGTTGCCTTCCAATTACTTTCAACAATTAAGAAGAGCACTCGTTATTTCAATTTCTAATCGAATGAACCATTCTCGAAATTTCTTCGAAAACACGCTCTATAAAAACTTTACAAGCCCCCAGGGCAAAACTTACAACCCTTGTCCCGAGGGCTGTGAGGGGGCTGTCATCCTCGAAGACCTAATTTACAGAACTTAGAAACTACGTTGAATAATGTGGTTATCTCAAAATTTTGATTGGATGTGTTTGGGGAAAAGGTGGGCGTAAGAGGGGGGCTAGTGGCCCTCCAATCACTTTCGACTATTAAAAATTGCACTAGCCCTTTGAATTTCCAATCGAAGGAACCCTTTTTGAAGTTTCTACGACAACCCCTTCTATAAAAACCTTATATGTCCCCAGGGCATAACTTACAACCCTTGCCCCGAGGGTTGTGTTGGAGTGTCCTCCTCAAAAATATAATTTTTCTCTGGAAATAAACTACACTGAACAAAAAGGCTATCTCACAATTTTGATTGGTTGTATTTGGGAAAATGAGGGGCTTGGGGGGGACTAGGTTCCCCCCAATGAATTTCGAATATTAAAAACGGCACTACCTCTTTCAATTTCCAATTAAATTGGCCTTTTTTGAAGTTTCTACGACAACGCCTTCTATAAAAAACTTTATATGCACCCAGGGCATAACTTAAAACCCTTGTCCCGAGGGTTGTGGGGAGTTTCCCCCTCAAAAATATATTTTCTATCTGGAAATCAGCTACGCTGAACAAAATGGCTATCTCAAAATTTTGATTGGATGTGCTTGATGGAATGATGGGCGTGGGGAGGGGCTAGTTGCCCTCCAATCACTTTCGACTATTAAAAAGGGCACTAGCCACTCCAATTTCCAATCGAATGAGCCCTTTTCGAAGTTTCTACGACAATGCCTTCTATAAAAACCTTATATGCCTCCAGGGCATAACTTAAAACCCTTGCCCTGAGGGTTTTGGGGGAGGGTCCTCCTAAAAAACCTATTTTCTATCCGGAAATCAACTACGCTGAACAAAATGGCTATCTCAAAATTTTGATTGGATGTGTTTGGGGGAATGATGGGCGTGGGAGGGGGGGGCTAGTTGCCCTCCAATCACTTTCGACTATTAAAAAGGGCACTAGCCCTTAGAATTTCCTATCGAATGAGCCCTTTTGAAGTTTCTACGACAACGCTTTCAATAAAAACTTTATATGCCCCCAGGGTATAACTTACAACCCTTGCACTGAGGGTTCTTAGGAGGTTATCATCCTAAAAGACAAAATTTCCAAAACTTTCAACTACATTCAACAAAATGGATATCTCCAAATTGTAATTCGATGTGTTTGGGAAAATGGTGGGCGTGAGAGGGGCTTTAGTCGCTATCCACTCACTTTCGACAACCAAAAAAGGCACTAGCCCTTTCAATATTCGATTGAAAGAGCCTTTTTGAAATTCTTAGTAAATGATTTTGAGTGAGAAACTTATTCGCCCCAGGCTATAGCTTGAAACTCCAGCTCGGCTATCCGGGGGGGGAGGGGTTTCCATCCCTAATGGTATAATTTCCAAAACTTCAACTACGTTTAGTACAACAGCTATCTAAAATTTTGATTGGATGTGTTTGGAGAAAAGGTGGGCGTGAGAGGGGGGTAGGTTGCCCTTAAATCACTTTCGAATATTAAAAAGGGTACTAGTCCTTTGAATTTCAAATCATATGAGCTCTTTTTCAAGTTTCTACGACAAAGATTTCAATAAAAACCTTATATGCGCCCAGGGCATAACTTATAATCCTTGCCCTGAGGGTAGTGGGGGGGGGGGGTTGTCCTTCAAATACTTTCCTTTGTAAAATAAAATTTATCTTAATTCTGACACAGTGATAAATTTTGAAAGAGATACTGGCAATTCAAAAGATTGAAAAGGATTAATGAAAGTATGAGCTTTTAGTAGCCATGAGTATCCATGAGTATGGGAGCTAATCAGAGAGGGATGTGAAGTTTGTATCCGATAAAAAAAACCTTCAAAGCCATCTAAGCCATCTAGAATGACTCAGCATAAATCTGCATACAAACCCCTAAAAATCTAAATATTACCTCGTATGTATTTTGTTTATCTTTCTTTTTTAAACCTTTGCTTTACATTGATCTGATGACAACGGACTCAATATTACTAGATGAGAACAATTTTTTTTGTCTTTGTTTTCCTCGCAATAAATTGAAATTGAATTAATTTAAATTGGTTTGAACTTTTTTCCATCTACTGGATGAATTTACAGCTATGATGATCTTTCAGATTCAGGAATAGGCAAGAAAATCTAGTTCAAGCTAATTTATTTGCAAAAATCAGACATAAATAGATATTCTAGCAAATCCCAGACGGCTTACAAGCCAGTTCCTTATTTTAACTATGCCAAGTCCAAAAGTTTTCTCCCAGTCAAAATGAACATCTTGTACATACTTTTAGCACTGTTGTGCTCTATAGAAGATATAAGTATGACTGAACCCCTAAAATTTAGCCTGTGAATAAACTTTGGGTCCCAGGAATCGGTAAAAAATCTAGCTGTTGTTAGTGAGCGAATCAATAACTCCATGTCAACATAAACGCTTTATGCACTACTTGGATCATCATGTCCTTTCAACAAGGAATAAGAAAGACTGGCTTTTTAAAAAGCAACTTGCGACATCTACTTTTCAAGCAGTTCAATCACGATTCAAGCGATAGCTTCAGTCAAGTCAAGATTAACGTAAAAAGTTTCATTCCTGTCAAAGTGAATATTTTATGTACTAGTTGCATAGTCGCACCCTGGAACCAATAAGAAAATAAAGTTCTTTATTATTGATTAAAGGTGACAGAAAAGGTCTAGAGGTCCAACCAAACAAAAATGAAAGTTTTATACATACTTGTTGCATCGTCGTGTCCTTTAATAGAGGTACAAGAATAACTGAGCCCTTAAAACAGAGCCTGTGACGAAGTTTTGGGTCCCAGGAGTAGACCAGAAAATCTAGTTCTTTGTTATTGACCAAATCAAGGTCAAATGTCTCATCCCAGTCAAAATGAATATCACCAGTACGGATAACAGTCCTTGCCTTATGTATTCGATCGCATTCCAATACACAATAGAGATCACTGAAAAAAAAGAAAAAAGGTTACGAAAAGGCATTATAATCAATTTTAAAGTTTACAATATCAACGTTGCTCATTGTGTTGTTGTCTCTGTAACGTCTATTAAAGCTTGTAATATCGTTTCTATTAAGGAGATAAGGGAGATAAGATATTTATTTCAAAAAACGTCTATCACAAGCTCCGAAGGACTGAATTCTTATTTTGGAGTCATAAAACCAAAGAATAAAAAATTAAAAAAAAAGCACAACAGCAGAAAAAAATGGCAAACCAATGCCAAAAACAACAATATCAAAACGGCAAAACCCTTTATTAGTAAAAAAAAAATTAAGCGATAAATGTCAGAAACTTAAAAAGGTAAAATCTAAAAGAGAGTGAAATAAAATTAGCGTTAAAAAGGTTTAAAAGATAACATATAAAAGGAAGGAGGAAAAAAAATCGAACGAAACAACGAACCTGGCATTGGGTCTTGAGCTAAAAGCGACCGTATTCATTCAACACGGCATATTTTACTTACTGCAGCTACTTATTGTAGAGGCTTAAGCTTATGCATGTCACTTAATATGCTAGTTGATAGCATAGGTAAACTTTTTTTTCGTTTAGTGTCTATGTTTTATAAATTCAAATTGTTTCCCAAAAAGAGGTTGCCTTAATTGTGACTTTCTTTCTGTTCATCATTGGTTTAATGTAAATCTTTACTTTTCCACGAAGAACTTATTTCGTGGAAAAATCTTTTTTAAGTTCATCTGTGAAAAAACCAACTAATCGTTCGGACATGCACGCTTCTAAAACGGTAGAAGAAAACGTAACGCCTGTCAAGCCCTTAATGTATGGGTTGTGGGTTTTGCTGTGACTGCCTCCCCTGACAAAGCTTCCATTGCTTCCCAATAGTGGTTGGTTCCCCTAAGAAAATAAGACGCTTAAGTGAGTTCAGAAGATTGCTTTGCAAAATTTATTATTGCCTATCTACGACTTATCGGTAAGGCTTTTTGAGTCTTGGGAGGGTAGTAAACAAGCAAGTTGACTTTACTACGTGACTTGGATGTGTTTGAGGAAGTGGTGGGCGGGGGAGGGCGTTTAGTTTCCCTCCAATCACTTTCGACTATTAAAAAGAGCACTAGCCTTTTCAATTTACAATTGAATGAGGTCTTTTCGAAGTTTTTATGACAGCAAATGACCATCTCAAAATTTCTATCAGATTCATTTCGGGAAAATACGAGCTGTGGGGGCGGGTATCTACCCTCTGAGCACTCTGAATTTTAAAAAGAGCATTATAACATCTGATTTCAAATCTAATTAGCCCATTTCAGAAATTTTACGATCAACTATTCTATATATACCTTATATGCCCCCCCAGGGAATAACTTACAACCCTTGCCCTGAAGGCTGTGGGGGTTGTTTTCCTCAAACACATAATTTCCAGACCCTTCTATTATGTTGAACAAAATGGCCATCTCAAAATTTAGATTGGATGTGTTTGGGGAAATTGCAAGCTTGAGAGGGAGGTTAGTTGCCCCTCCAATCACTTTTGACTATTAAAAAAGGCACTAGACCGTTCAGTTTTCAATCGAATCAGCCTTTTTCGAAGTTTCTACGACAACAAATGACCATCTCAAAATTTCTATCAGGTGTATGTATGGTGTATGTATGGGGGGGGGATTCACTCTCCGATTCCTCTAAATATCAAAAAGGGCACTCTGAAACTTCTAATTAGCAATCCAATGATTCTTCTCCGAAGGTTATACGATCGCCCTTTCTGTATTAACCTTAAATGCCCCCATGGCATAACTTAAAAATTTTGCCATGAAGTTTGTGGGGGGGGGTGTCATCTTCAAAAATATAATATCCGGACTTTTCAACTACGTTGAACAAAATGGCTATCTCAAAATGTTGATTGAATGTGTTAGGGGAAATGATGGGCGTGGAAGGGGGGTTAGTTGCCCTCCAATCGCTTTCGACTATTGGAAAGGGCACTAGCCCTTTCAATTTCCAATCAAATGAGCCCTTTTAGAAGTTTCTACGACAAGGCCTTCGATACGAAGTGCCCTGGCCTAGGACCAGAAAAAAAATCAATCAATAATACATTTCCCACATCGTCCTTTACTTAGGCAGCGCCTATGATTATATGACTATTGCACTGCCTATTATTATAGAACAAAGCTCTTGCTTGATCCACCGATGAATAGACAAGCTTTGCCTTTAAAAAGAAAAACTTTAATCAAAGTGTTCTTAACATTTATTGGGTAGACAATTTCTTCGTGGACGGTTTTTTTTTTATATATCAAAGAAAGTAGGAGGACCAGGTGAAGGAAACTTTTAGGAATCAGCCCAAATGTCAAATATAGAAAAACAATGATATTTTCTTTCACCTACTGAACTACTTATCTTTATCAAACAGTTCGTGGTAACGAACTGTAAGTAAGGAGCGACCCGGCTCAATGGTAACCGAAACTCTAAAAAACGGGATTTTGATACCAATAGATACATCAAAAGAATCAGATTTTAATTCTGATTTCAAATATATAAGTTTCATTAAGTTTAATCTTACCCATCAAAAGTTAAGTGCCTGAGAAAATTTGGCTGATTTTCGAAACAAGGGGGAAAGACCCCCTAAAAGTTATAGAACCTTAATGTAAATCACATCAACATATTCATCGTATCAGAGAACCCTACTCTAGAGGTTTCAAGCTCCTATCTACAAAAATGTGGAATTTTCCATTTTTTGCCAGAAGAAAGATCACGGATGCGTGTTTATTTGTTTGTTTTTTTTTTTTTTTTTTTTTTTTTTTTTTCCCAGGGGTGTTCGTTTCTACCCAGTGGTCCTAGAATATCGTGGGAGGGCTCATTAGAACGGAAATTAAAAGTTCTAGTACCCTTTTTAAGTGACCAAAAAAAATGGAGGGCAACTAGGCCCCCTCCCACGCTCATTTTTTTCCCATAGTCATCTGATAAAAATTTTGAGATAGCCATTTTGTTCAGCATGGTCGAAAATATGATAAAAATGTCTTTTAGGATGACTTGATCCCCAAAAGTCCCCAGGGGGAGTGCTGAAAGTTATGAACTTTACTCAATGTTAACATATAGTATTGGTTATTGGGATGTATACAGACTTTTTCAGAGGAGATTTTTTCTTGTAGGTGGGGGATGGAGAGGGTTGGGGGCTATATGGAAGGATCTTTCCATGAAGGAAGTTTTCATGGGGGAAGGGACATTGCTATGAAGGGGGCGCCGGATTTCCCAGCATTATTAAAGAAAAAGATCAGGAATTAAATAAAAAAGAACAAGTTTTTCAACTGATCAACTGATTGTGATTAAGAGGTCATTTTTACAGAAGTGGAAAAAAAATTCGAACTATAGTTTAAAGAGCAGGGTATTGACTAGGGGGCGAACCCCCTAATATACGTGTTAAAAATTTATGAATATAGAAGTTCGTTACGTAAGTTAATTCTAAGTTACGTATATTTATTACTAATAAAAACGTTCGTAAATAAAATTAAACAAGTTTCGAAAAAGCCATTTAACCAAATATAATATGCAAATTTTGTTTTAATTATTCATGTACGGTGAGCCAAAATCAAAACCTGCATTAATTCAAAAACGTTCAAAAATTAAATAAAAAAAACAAGTTTTTTAACTGAAAGTAAGGAACGACGTTAAAACTTAAAACGAACAGAAATTATTCCGTATATGAAGGGGGCTGTCCCCCTCCTCAACGCCTCGCTCTTTACGCTAAAGTTTGACTTTCTCACAACTCTATTTTTTTAAACAATAAAAAAACTTTAGCGTAAAGAGCAAGGCGTTGAGGAGGGGGACAGCCCCTTCATATACGGAATAATTTCTGTTCGTTTTAAGTTTTAACGTCGTTCCTTACTTTCAGTTAAAAAAACTTGTTTTTTTTATTTAATGATATTAAAGAAGGTTTGTCTCTATTGTACAATAAACAAAAGAAAAAGCGTGAATGAGAGCAGTAGGTTACTACACAATAGTTTATCATTCCCTAGTTGCGACTAAAACATGATTCTGGGCTTAGGACGGCATTTAAAAAGCACATTGAAATTAATCCCCTTATAAAGTCTCACTCAGAAATGAAATTAAAGTACTTAAAAAATAAAAAAGGGCTTGAATCGGCAGAATAGCTCATTTGATCCAAGGACGCCGGCAGAAAATTTTCAGGGGGTGGGGCAAACACTAGAATAGCAGTGATGGTTGGGGGGACAGGGAATATATTTTAGAAAACCCTTTTTAGCAGTAAACTCATTTTGAAATACATTTAGGAAAAATTCTCTAATAGAAAGAGCAAATAAATTTGCATGCAAAATGACACAAAAAGTAAACTTTAAACGAGGAGGATTCCTGGCAAAGGGATCAATCCATTTAATCAATACTATATTTAGTCATTAATTATTTAATATTAAAAGAAAATCAGATTCAAACCAAAATTACAGAAAGATTTATTGCTTCCGAAGATTACAATAAATGCAGACTTGTCTTCATGGGCGTATGTAGCTTCTTGTCTAAGGGGGGGGGCAGCTAATTCTGTGATGAAGGGTGGGGGAGGAGGTGAGTTGAAGGTATATTGGCAGTTCACAAAACCTTACATTGCCAGTAAGTTCTATCATACCTATGAAATCTTTATTAATAAGTAATCACCAAAAATAATAAATCATCAATAAGCATCAGCATTATTTAACCCACTAAAAGCCACGAATCTGAGAAAAGTTGTCTGATTTTCGAAAAAAGGGGGAAACATCCCCCAAAAAACAAGCGATCTTATTGAAAATCTCTTTATTAGATACATCATATCAGAAAACCCAACCATAGAGGTTTCAAGCTCACATGTACAAAATGTGGAATTTCGCTTCTTTTTTTTGTCGATGATTGTCGATGCATGTTTATTTTTTTTACCAGGGGTGATCGCATCAAACCGAAGGTCCTGGGTAATTGGGTGAGAACTCATTCGAACGTAAATTTAAAGTTCCTTTTTAAGTGACCATACAGATTATGCCAGGAGAAAGTGTTGTTTTCTGCCATTCTGGGGCAGCAAACTACGACTTTGCCAAAAGAGTACGAATTTGCAATCAATTCAAAATTCTGAGAAGCTAAATGATTTAAAAGTATAAAAAAACAATGTATTTTAATAATGCCAAATAGTGGCAGTACGGGATTAAACCAAGTTGAATCACTTAATTTTAATGAAATTACGTTTCTTGATGTGTAATTATGTATCAGTTATAATGAGGGAGGGGATCATTGTTTTGTTAAGGATGGGATGGATGCCCAAAAGAGCACATTTTAATGGTCGAACTGTTTACTCTTCATGGGGCTTAAGATAAATGCTAAAAGTGGTAGGGGAAGGGGGGAGTACGGATTAATTAATGTAATTCTCTATGCAGCTAAAATATTACATTTTCATGTGTACCAAAACAGAGATGGAAAAGGCAAGGCGGGACATCATGATCCCTGCCAGGATATTTCTTTGGGGGTGGCAAATGCTGCTAGGAGCTCTGTTTTCAGCGATTTTAAATGGTAATATTTCTCTCTTTTCATTTATATGAAATATTTCACTGTATTTAAACATATGCATTTAATAAATTTATCAATAAAAGAATCCTATTGTAGAGGTTGTGATGGCTTCAGCTATGTAGAAGATCAAAAGTCTGATAAATTTCCATCCATATGAATAATAATACCCCTGTTCATCCAGCAGAAATTCTGCAATAGAAATATTAACAAGGACTTTTGACCAAAAATACTAATCGCAAATTTTTTAAGTATATTCAAATTTTGTCAAAAATTTAAACTGCTATCAAACATTCAAATTTTTAAGCAACTTAAGCAGAAAAACCTAAAAATAGGGCGGTACTAATCGATTCACAATTGTTGATATATACATTTTAACAACATTTAACTAGGGCTTTAAGGGGGCGCTACCCTACATTATATTTTGGTTAGGCATTAAATTAAAAGAAAACAAAACAGTTTTTACAATTGAAAGCAAGAAACAGATTTGAAACCTATTTGAACAAATTATCCTTATATGAAGATGGCTGTCTCCTCCTTACTCTTTACTCTGAAGTATGACATTTTGTCCAAATTCCTTATGAGCATTTACTAAAACACAAGGACACTTGAATTGGAAACCTAATGTTTTTCAAAGCACTAAAAACTTTTTTTAACGAACGAGGTGCTGAGGAGGGAGCAATCCCCATTATATACAGATTAATTTCAATTCGCTTCGAGTTTTAAATTTGCTCCTTACTTTTAGTTGAAAGATCTTTTTCTTTGTTTAATTACATTTTTTTAAACGGTAAAGTTTCATGAACACAATACTTTTGCTAACACAGGAAAAAAAGTCAATATTTCAATCCTCTCTGTTTGGTTTTTGATGGGTACCTTTGCTTAGAACAAACATTTTTTGAAAGGTAATGAAAACAGTATGTCAAGTAAAGTAAAAGTATATACAAATTAAAAAAGTAAAGCAATTACAAAAAATACATAAAACAACCGCCTTCTTCTAAAAAATAAGGTATGAACTCCCAGCATTCAGTTCTATTGATCAATACCAAAGCGTGGAGGGACATTTTTGAATAATATTGATATTTCTGAACTTGGTTATCAAACATCAGAATTTTTAATGCCTTTAGACTCAGTGTTTATAAGAAGTAAAGCATTTTCAAAGTAGTTTGTTCAAAGTAAAACATTTAATCAAGACTGAGTAAGTCAAATAAAAATTTCTAGTGCTGGGTGTTATTGAGAAAGCTTGCTCCCTTTTTAAGCTGTTTCCCTTCTTTTTCCTATATTTATGCGAATTATCTTGTGTACTAATAACTTGGGATTTTTAAGTTCAAAATAAAAACAAATATATATTTCCCCATATCACCATAAAAAGCTGATTCTTTGATTTAATACTATCAATATTTAGGTTCTTATGCTTTTGTTATTGGTAAGGACCGCTGTTTACTTACCATTTATTACTATGAAGAATTTGATTTTTTTTTCTCCAACCAAATCATATTGAAAAAATATTAGTGGAGAGCTGGAAAGGGGTCACTCAGTAACAAGATGGAACATATATTGTTCTTATTAAAGGTCATTCTTATATATAAGGGTCATCTTATTAAGGTTATTAAGTGTCTTATTAAGGGGCAACACACATTTTTCCGTGTTTTTTCGCTATTCTGCTCTCTTTCCTTTGGTTTCCTCATAATTACTTTATAGTCCCAAATTTCCAGGGAGGGGCATGGCCCCTCTGACACCCTGCCGGTGCCCATGATTTGATTTATTTAATAATAATTGCCCGAAACTGTCGTTTAATTACCCAAAACTTGAATCAAGATCAAGAGAACCAGAACTCGTTTAGAGAACTCATGCCTCCAAAACCTAATGAATATTCAGTGTACGAAGAAACCACTGTATATAAATATAATACAGTATAATCATTCCCTATCTCAACCATTATAAAAAGCCTGACCGAGATGCAAGTGCTCCGGAGAATATTTAAACAAGTATAAATATAAGCGACATTCGATTTTTTCACGGGGAGATAAGTCAGATTTCTCTTGAACGCAAAACTTGGCTTTACCTTTCTAACACAAATTTTAAAGAATCTAATTTTAAATTAATTTATTCCAATACATATATAAAAATCGGTAATTAGTAGTGCAATGTTATTATTAGATGTTTTTAGGAATTACAAGTAGGTTTCGAAGTCTCGAGTTGGTTTCAAAGGTATTTTGAGAAAGTTTCTGCGAAAATACGTGTTCCAGTGTAATATACACTGGACCGCTGATGATAGATTAAATGGGAGGAGCTGTTTGTACGCGCCGAAGATGTAGTAGCCAAAAATCTCTAAGCCGTGATCTTGCTGTTACATTATTTATATACAGTGGAAGAAACAGACAATTCCATCCTTGAAATGACGTGCCAACCTCTAGTGACGGGTGCAGAGGCGCGATTACATTTTTTACGACGGAGATATTTGGGGCATGTCCTCCGCAAGGACGACAGCAGATACTTTACATTGGCAACCAATATGAAGTCGTAACCAAGGAAGACCTGGAAATACACTACACAAGACATACCAATCTGATCTAAACAAAATACGTAGCTCCATTCAACTAGAATGGGATGACGCGACTACAGCAGAAACCTTAAGAGACAATTGACGGCTCCTCCTTCATGCCGTGGGTGCTTCTGGTGGCACAGGCGGTTCTAAGGTCCAGTGCCTAGAACCGGGTTTATTGAGTTACGTAATTCACGCTTACCATGGTAGAATAGGAATACCTATTTTCAAAAAGTATGCTTCTAACCAAAATTAGCTTTATAAGCTATAGGCTATTAAAAGAATAAAATAAACCTGGGAAAATTTCTTTTCAATTATAAAATGAAACTTGTGTAGAACAAACTTATCTTCCTCTGGGCATGGATTTTCTAAGTGATTACGGAGCGGTTGTAGCTCAACTAATGGTACAAACATTTCTCAAGGGACGTCTTTATAACATTAATTTAAAAAACTTTTTCCACAAAATAAGTTTTTCAAAGAAAAGTAAAGAACTCCATTAAGTAAAAAATTAGCAAAAATCAAATCAAATAATCTACCAAGCGTGAAACTACCACAAATCAGCATCGATAAATAAATGAAACCCAAAACGAACAGAAATTACAATAATTGACCGAGTCAAACTCAATACTAGTAGAAATTGACATGAGTTGGACGCAAAACCCATATGCCTTCCAAGGCCAGAACAAAATTTGCACTTTACTGAAAAAATATAAATGTTTTTGCTTTTATAACTTTAATAAATCAAATAATATAAACATTTTGATTAGTAAATATCAGTATTTTTAATAATAATTTTATTTCAACCCTTCATACAAATACATGCAAATGCTCGAAGGAGTTATAAAAACGAAAGAAAAAAAAATAACGAAAAAATCATACAACGCTACAAAACAAAATTAAACTGTGATAACTATGGAAAAGAGAAAACAAACGAAATCAAAATCACGATTTTAATGCACAAGACTAGCTAATAGAAAGTCGTATATTGTTCTATTTCGACTTTTGAAACGGGTATAGCCTACAACTCATCCATTTTCTTACTTATCTCAAAAATATAGTACCTCTGCAAAACATAAGAGTTTCTGAACCATATGGGAATTCCCAATAAATATTAGCAATACCGAAAAAAAATTGAACGAATTTGGTTACGTTCGGTTTTACTAAAGGAATTCCATAAAGGGGTTGAAAAATAGAGATGTGGCGTGAACATGGCGTTACAGATCATCTGCGTAAGATAGATGACTAGCATCAATTCCATCATCTATAAAAAAAATCTTCAATCGATTTTGTCGCAGAACGTATTGCATTGTTATATATCACAGGGCAGATTACTTAGCCTTGTTTAACACCCCTACGTATATCTATAGGTCCAGAAAGCTGTCCAGCAGACCGAATTGTTTCTTGAGATTTTCGATACCATTGCCACAGACAATTACAAACAAAGGGATCAACTCCTGCCCTTAGTAGTGACAAGACTGCTTGCGAATGTAAGACAGAATCAAACGCCTTAGATATGTCTATTGCGGGGTGTATCCCATTTGAGCGCTTTCCCATTTGAGCGCCATGGCGCGCAAATGGGAATTTCCCAGTTGCGCGCCGTATTTTAATTAGTTCAGTTGTGTCCCATTTGAGCGCCAGATAATATTTTGCGTATGTTAGGTGATATAGCTAGGTGATCAGGTAAATTTTTAGCAAATCATATTATTGACTTACGAATAAAGTAAACACACCACTCGATGCCTTTTTTAGGCTCTTTCCAAATATAATAATCATTTTTGTCGGAAATGAATTTTACCCCCACCCCTATGTATACCAATCCAGGGTATATATTTGCACATTAGGGGGGTGGGGGTAAATTTTAAACTTACCTCCCATTTACATCAGAAATAAAATTTACCCCCCCTAATGTGCAAATATATACCCTGAATTGGTATATATAGGGGTGGGGGTAAAATTCATATCAGAAAAAATGATTATTCTATTTGGAAAGAGCATAAAAAAGGTATCGAGTGGTATGTTTACTTTATTCTTATGTCAATAATATCAACTGCGAAAAATTTACCGACGGGTCTTCATGTCTGTTTTCCTCATACAGTATATAGCGGTGGATACCGCATAATGCATAAGTACCTGTTTATGTCAATAATATCAACTGCGAAAAATTTACCGACGGGTCTTCATGTCTGTTTTCCTCATACAGTATATAGCGGTGGATACCGCATAATGCATAAGTACCTGTATATGTCAATAATATCAACTGCGAAAAATTTACCGACGGGTCTTCATGTCTGTTTTCCTCATACAGTATATAGCGGTGGATACCGCATAATGCATAAGTACCTGTATATACCTTTAGTAGTAAATATATATGGTATACATAAATACTATATATATTTACTTAGTTTATAATACTATAAATGGAAGTTATTTTCACAACCATTGACCCAATAAAATCCTCAGTTTTGTTCGTTGTCTTCGTGGCAATAAATATTTCTACAGGTCAATGTGGCAGCAAACCACGCTTCATCCACCGCAAAATCACAATTTTGGGTTTGGCGCTCAAATGGTACTCCGTGGCGCTCAAATGGGAACAAAATTCCATGGCGCTCAAATGGAACAAAATTCCGTGGCGCTCAAATGGGAAAGCGCTCAAATGGGAACACCCCCTATTGCGCAGACGAATAACGGAGTTTTTCGTTTCTTAAACTTTTCAGCAATTGAAATAAAAGCTGCATGTGCATTCTGAACACCAAGACCGGACCGGAAACCGAACTAATTATCACCCACATCCGCTCGCGCTGCCACTATAGGGCACAGTATCTTCTCCAGTAACTTTGCTAGAACTGAACAAATAGTGATGGGCCTGTACGAAGAACAATCTTTAGGGTCTTTCCCCTTCTTATGTATACAGGTAACGATCCCCTAACACAAACCTTGTGGGACAGACTGTTGCGATACTATTGCTTGGAACAATAAAGCTATGTGGCTAAACAGTTTAGGGATACCATACCTCAGATGTTCTGGCTGAATACCATCTGCCCCAGGCTATTTTACTAAAGGAACAGGACAAACAAAAGATCAAACATATGACGGGTTAATAATAAGTTAGTTGCTGAATTGGTTTAGTTGATCAAAATGCTGCATTAGAATGTATCTGAAATCACTTTCTCATAATGGAGGATCATCCACAAACATTGAAGAAAAATGATCAAACCATCTATTTATTTCAATGCTATCAGGCGGCGACGAAGAAGAGCGGATAAGTTTAGACATTTCTCACCCTAACTAACGAGGATCATTTTTTATTTCCCGCGAGAGCTCTTTAACCCGACTTCTTTTATAAGATCTCACCTTCTTTTGGTATTCGTGTTTACTCGACTGCATAATTTTAAAAGCCTATACTGAAAGTGATCTTTCAAAATCAACACAGATTTGTTCTCCAAAACACATAGCGAGACTTTTCAACCTTCAAACTAGGAAAATCTGACCTGCCTCTCTTACGGGTATTCAGCTTTATTTTTTCCAACGGAACTGCAACGGATGCAGCCATTTTCATACTATGCACCAGTTCAAGCAAATAAGAATTGAAATCGAGAAACCGGTAGTCAGATTTTACCCGCGAGAGCAAATGAAACGGAACCCTTATCTTATCTAAGTACGAATCAAGTAGCATCTGGTAAGTAAATATATCAATACGACTCCAGTATGTGTATATTAAACTGACAATGCACATTCAGTTGTATTTTTTCAGTAAATTGCAAATTTCGTTCTGGCCCTGGGAAGGCTTAGGGGAAGTCAACTACGCTGAACAAAATGGCTATCTCAAAATTTAAATTGGATGTGGTTGGGGGAATGAGGGGCGTGGGGTGGGGGCTAGTTGCCCTCTAATCACGTTCGAATATTAAAAAGGGTACTAGCCCTTTGAATTTCCCATCAAATGAGCCTGTTTTAAAGTTCCTACGACACCGCCTTCTATAAAGACCTTATATACCCCCAGGGCATAACTTAAAACCCTTGCCCTGAGGGTTGTGGGGGAGTATCCTCCTTAAAAACACATTTCCTATGTGGAAATCAACTACGCTGAACAAAATCGCTATCTCGAAATTTTGATTGGATGTGTTGGGGGGAATGATGGACGGGGGGGTGCTAGTTGCCCTTCAATCACTTTCGACTATTAAAAAGGCCCTAGAACTCTCGATTTCCAATCGAATGATCCCCTTTTGAAGTCTCTAAGACGACCCCTTTCATATGAAGTGCCTTGCTCTAAAGGAAAAAATAATAAAGGGTACATTGTGCCAACATTGTTCTTAAATGCCCTCAGGGCATAACTTGAAATCCTTGCCCCGAGGGTTTTGGGGGAGTGTCCTCCTCAAAAAGATATTTTCTATCTGAAAATCAACTACGCTGAACAAAATGGCTATCTCAAAATTTTGATTGGATGTTTTTGGGGGACTGATGGGTGGGGGGGGGGGGCTAGTTGCCCTCCAATCACTTTCGACTATTAAAAAGAGGACTAGCCACCCCAATTTCCAATCGAAAGCCCTTTTCGAAGTTTCTACGACAACTCCTTCGATACGAAGTGCCTGTCGGAGAAAGAAGAAGAAGAAGAAAAAAAACACTTTGTGGCCACATTATTTTTTACTTAGGCAGCGCTAGCGCGCTGCCTATGATTAAGCGGTGGCAAAGACGTAGCATTAACAGAGAATTGCATGCTTGATTATTTTTTACTCTGAAGGCTCAAGATTATTTTGCCGTAAATATTAAAGCATATTTGCCAATTTTTTTAAGATGAAATACAAATTATATTATCTGTTACGAATTTCAAAGTCCGTTGAACATTACAAAAGTGTTTCGATATTTTTGGTGAGCCCATTTTTGCCCTACTATTTAAGTCAGTACTACTATTTAAGTTACAAGTCAGTAATGTCTACTTGAATACTAGGACACTGCATATAAATCGTGTAAACACGATTAGTAGCTGGCAATAACGTACCTAGCGGGAGGTTATCAGGTTAGATCACCCTCCAAGGTTTTTACCTGATACGTAAAAACGTAAAAAAAAGTGCAAGTAAACAAATTTTTGATGTGTTTTTTAAAGTTTTTTGGCTTTCCCTTCCGAGCAAAAATATTAGATATGCCCTTCTTAGTTGGTCACTATTTATAGTTTAAAAATGATCAAACTTCTTTTTTTCAAGTATCTATCGAAAGATATTTTAAAGTCAAGCTGCTAAAATGGAAGACTAAGAATTAATGAAATCCGTAGTGTTAATAATACAAGGTCATACACGTTGTGCTGAGGATGAAAAATCATCTTGAGATGAATTCCATTTTGCTTAGCCTGACCATCCCAAATCGAACCTTCACTTAGCATTATTCAAGGTTTTGCTCATAGAACATTAATGCCAAGGTTTTGAGCATAGGACAGATTTCCATGATTCGGGTTGGTAAAAAATCCTGCTTCGCGACCAAATCTGTCAGAGTCCGCCAAACAAAAATACTGCTTCACATTTGTTTATGTTCGGAAACATTCATTTTGAAATACCCGGATCTGTCACCCGGATCAGAGTATCATCGACACAAATTTCAGAAATTAGTACAACCTGACATCAGTGGCACTAGAAGAGTTTGGTATAAAATTACACATACTAACAGCAAATAATACGATTAAACATATTTAACATCATGGAGTAAAAAAAAGAACAACCGCTGAAATAAAAAAATAATTTTAAACGCATAAATAATTCAAACTAAAAAATTTGGACCGAAGTAGTGCCAAATAACAGTAACGGTTCAACTTTGTTTTACAGCAATGCGGGTTAATCATACTATTTGATCCAATAGTGATTAGAAATGATAGAGCTTTTTGTTAATATTGTGAACACAAAAGATTTCTTAGATTGGGCTTGGGACTGCTAATATCCTATTTCATTCCATTTTCAGGTAATTTGTCGCTTCTTAGAATGCATGCTTTAAACTTTAACTTTAAGAAATGGTTGACCCATAGATCTATACCTAGTAATGCCTCATTGTAGGATTGGTAGGATTATAATCTTTAAATATTTTAATCTAAGCCTATAACCTCCAAAACACAGTCTATATAATCCAAAACAGAAAATTTAGCTTCTATCAACAAGGTTGAGATAATGTGGCTCGCGAACGAGTCTTACCGTAAAGGCTCTCTTCTACAACCCCCAGTTGACTTCAAGTTGCGACCTCCAAGTAGATGGATCCATAGTACTCCACTCAAACTTTCATCACCTCCAGTGTAAGGTACTGTAGTAGAAGGTGGGACAAATGGACCGACAGTTCCAGGAGATAACGGTGGGTATGCCTTTTCGCCTCTATATTTCATGAAATCTAAAGCATTGAAAAAGTATAGGCATGTGTTAAAGAGAATCCAGACAGTAAACTTCAGTTTGCAACTAAAACAGATAAGGAAACAGACATTTCTATCAGGAAGGGGTGATAACATTGTGAAATATACCCTAACTGGAATAATCTAAGGGAACCATGGAAAGGATAGCAAAAATCATGAAATCTTAGAGTAAAAGCTGAATCTGGAACCTCAGCTCGGCCCGAATTTCAGAATTATTCGTCCTTTTTGACTAAAAATAATGTTTTCTTTGACTAAACATAACATAAGACGTTTGTATGTGACTACATACTGTGACTAAAGATACTATTCGTGACTAAATTGTGACTAAACATACTGTTTTATAAATTATTGTCAATAATTTCAACGCTTTTCCATGCAAGACAGCTCAGCTATTTTTGAGCCAAAAGTAATTAAAAAAGACCACAGGAAATCTTCCGGTATCGCATAAATTTTTCGAGCTAAATTTTAATATAAGGCCTGTTACCGCCGCCTTAATTGCAGCCACCAAGTGTTACTAGCAATTTTTGTCACTATTTAAAAAAATATTTACTGGGCAAACAATTTAAAAATAGGACATCCAAATATAAATAAAGATTAAAAACAACATTTTAAACTTAAAAAGCAAGTATTAAAATACAATATAAAACTATAAAAGACCGAGTAAAAGACAGAAGCCTTCCATAGTTATTTCATGAATAAACGAATTCACAAGCTTCAAACTTCTTCGTAGAATATTTTAATTTAATCATCAAAATCTATCAACAATGTTCTTCAATAGCCTTTCGAACTGTTGGAGAGTGTTGGGCGATATTGGATGTTCATATGAATATATCGATATATCCGATCAAATATCAAAATCAATTATCGAAACGCAAAAACCGATATCGAAAACGATATTTGGATATTTTCGGCTTTTTCTCTTATCTACCGGTGAACATCCAGCAGAAAAGATCCAACATACAAAATTGTTTCGCAAATGGCCGAGAAGGAGAAGATAAATGTCTTCAATCCATTGACTCCTACATGCTGATGCACAGCATACATAGCTGTATCCAGTGGCATAGCCTGCTCTCAAACTCAAATTACGTTTAGTGAGGATGGACCCTGAAATGTTGCTGAGGGCCTCCAAAACGCTTGGCTAGATAAAGTGCCTTCTAGGCTTCTAGGCCTTGTTCAGATTACCCTCGTCATTGCCACATACCTCGATCTGCGTCTCAAGAAATTGTATATTTCCCACATGGATTTGGCCTTTCTGGAATTTGTATCAACAGATACAAGCGCCGTGACAATCCCTGTGATTCAGCCAATTCAGAATCAAGCCAGTTTGCGGGGATCATATGACGAAGTTTCACTTGTCAATGCAAGGCAGGCTTCGTCAGCAGCCGCATCTGTCACAGCTCTCCTGATTTTCAGTTGGGAGCTTTTAGTTCCAAGAAAAACTTTGTAGTTCCAAGACACTCAAGTCGTAGAAGTCTCGTAATATGGGTCTCAGAAATACCCATACGAAGTTGTCATAAAATTAATGTCCATACCCGCCACCTTTCTGAAAGTGAATCCCGATCCTGATCAATTAATTAAACACTTCGTGGTAAAGAACTGTAAGTAAGGAGTGACTCGGACCAACAGTAACTGAAACTCTAAAGCACGGAATTTTGATAACAATAGATACATCAAAAGAATTGACTTTTTTATGCTGAATCCAGATAAATATCAAATAAAAAAAAAAAGTTTTTTCAACTGAAAGTAAGGAGCAACATTAAAACTTAAAACGAACTGAAATTATTACGTATATAAAGGGGATGGCCCCCTCCTGAACACCACACTCTTAACGTTAAACTTTATTAATACTTTTGAAAAAGTATCTTATTGTTCTAATTAAACGGCCCTTGTGTTTCAGGAGTCATTCTTACAGAATTGGGACAAAATTCCAACTTTAGCGTAAAGAGTGAGGTCTTGAGAAGGATGCAACCCCCTTTATATACGCAATAATTTCTGTTCGTCTTAAATTTTAGTGTTGCTCCTTACTTTCTTAAAGAAAAAACTCGTTTTTTATTTAATTTCTGATCGTTGCCGTGAGATCTGGCCCCACCCAAACGGAGAAACCCCCTCTCCATGAAATATCCTCTAGAAAATTCAATCCCGGTGAAACTTTACCCCGCCGGACAATTGCTCTTAACCATTCCGCACGTAAAATTGAAACGGAAAAGAGAAAGCAATATGTATAAAAAGAATTTTGTATAAGAATTCTGGCAAATTCCCCCAGTGTATAATTTCCCCTGACAAGTTCACTCCCTGGAAACTTCCCCCATGGAAATCCCCCAGCAGAAGATTTGTCCCCCCCCCCACCCCAAAAATATGCTTACATCCCAATAACAAATACTATGCACAAACAATGGGCAAATTCTATAACTTAAAGACTTTTCCCCTAGAGATCTGGGGGGTCATGTTATGCCCAACGGCATAATTATTGGGCTTTTCAACTATGATGAAGAAAATGGCTGTCTCAAAATTTTGATCGGACTATTTTCAGAAAAAAGGGACGGGGACGGGGACTAGTTGCCTTCCAATTTTTTGTCACTTAAAAGGGCACTAGAACTTTTAATTTCCGTTCTAATTGAGCCCTCTCCCAATTTTCTAGGACCACTTGGTCAATACGACCACTCCTGGGGAAAACAAACAAAAAAATTAAACAGATAAACACGCATCCGGGATCTTTCTTCTGGCAAAAAATACAAAATTCCACATTTTGCAGATAGGAGCTTGCAACCATACAGTAGGGTTCTCTGATACGCTGAATTTGATGATGTAATTTTCATTAAAATCATTTGAATTTTAGGGGATGTTTCCTTCTTTTTCAGAAAATTATAAAAATTTTCTCAGGCTCGTAACCTTTGATTGATAATACTAAACTTAATGAAATTTATATATTTGAAATCAGCATAAAGGGCGGTTCTTTTGATATATCTATTGGTATCAAAATTCCGTTTTTTAGAGTTTCGCTTACTATTGAGCTGGGTCGCTGCTTACTTACAGTTCGTTACCACAGACACTTTGAAAATTCATCAAGTTTAATGTAGCCATCAAAAGCTACAAGAAAGTTTGAGAAGGTTTGCAAGATTTTCGGCAAAGGGCGGAAACACCCTTAAAAGTCACCAAAAATGAATGAAGATAGCACCATCAGATTCAGCATATTAGAGAACCCTATGGTTAATATTTCTAGCTTCCGTCTGGAAATGCAAGGGATTTTGTATTTTTCTTTGCCAGAAGAAAAATCACGAATGTGTTTTTTTTGTTGTTTTTTTTCAGGGTGATCGTGTCGAACCAATGGTCCAAGGAGATCAGGAGATGCCTTCTTCGAACGAAATTAATTCTCCATTTTGTGACTAAAAAGATTGGAGGGCAACTACCCCCCCCCTCCAATGGTCCCTTTTCCTTAAAGTCATCCAACAAAAATTTTGAAAAGGTCAAATAATTATGCCTCTGGGGATGACGAGGCCCCTCACAGTCATTGGGGAAAAGGTTGTAAATTATGAAATTTACCTAGTGTTTACATTTGTATTTGTTATTGGGAAGAACAGACATTTTTCGGACAGGATGAGTTTTCTGTGGGGAGGGGGGGGTGTTTACCAAGGGGAGAATTTTCAGTGGGGAGGGAAGTTTCTGGGGATGAACTTTGAAAAGGAAACTTTACAAAAAATTCTTTTTATTTGACTTACTATCTCTTTGCCAATCCAATTCTACTTTTGGAGATATTCCGGGGAAATTATCCTGTAAAATTTTCAATGGGATTGGAATTTTTGGGGGGATTTTTCTCTGGAAGGGGGGATTTTACGCGAGAGCAATTGTCTATGGGAGAATTTTTCGCAGGAGGAACTTTCCATTGGGACATTGGGAGGGGAGAATTTCCAGGAAAAATTGTCCACGAATGGAGGATTTCCGGCATGATTTGAAAAACGAATAGAAATATAAAAAAATAAGTCTCTTTTCAAATGAAAGTAGGCTAAAAAGAATTTCCCAGGTAGGAATGTCTGCAAGAAAATTTCTGGGAGAAATTTTCAGCAGGGATGGAAACGTCTGAGAGAATGGGATCTTACGCAGGATGAAATTACCAAGGAGGAATTTTTGTAGGGGAAGGGAATCTTTTCCGGAGAGAAGAGGCGAATTTTCCGGCATTATTTAAAAAACTATCAGAAATTAAATAAAAAATTTTCAACTAAAATAAGGAGCAACATTAAAACTTAAAACGAAAAGAAAGTATCCCGTATATGAGGGAGGATACCCCTTCATCAATACCTCGCTCTTCACGCTAAATGTTGACTTTTTGTCCCAATTCTTTAAGAATTGCGTTTTTTATTGGGAAGAACAGATATTTTCCGGGAAGGGAGAATTTTCTGCTGAGGGATTTCTAAGGGGAGAATTTTTCGGGGGGAAGGAAGTTTCCAGGGACAAAATAAAAAAAAATTACTCGGAGGAACTTACCAGAATTCCTATACAAAATTATCTTTATTTGCCTTACTTTCTATTTGCCAATTCAATTTTATATGAGGAGATATTCTGAGGGAATTACATGGGGAAATTTTTCAAAGGGTTCAAATTATTTGGGGAATATTCCGCGGGAGAAACCTTCCATTGGGACATTCGGAAGGAAACGTTTCCAAGAAGAAATTTCCACGGAGGGAGGATTTCTGGCACGATTTTGAAAAATGACTAAAATTAAAAGAAAAACAGGCCTTTTTAAATGAAAGTACGCTAAAAAGTATTTTCCTGGCGGAACTGTCCGCAGGAAACTTTTCAGGGGGTAATTTCAGCAGGGATGGAATTGTCTGTGGGAAGGAAGATCAGACGGAGGATGAACTTTCCAATGAGTAATTCCTGCGGGGGGGGATTTTACACGGAGAGAAGAGGCGGATTTTCCGGCATTATTTGAAAACTGATCGGAAATTAGTTTTGGCAACACGTAATCGAAGTTTTTCTGTATTCTATTTAAAATTTGGAAAATTTTTTACAAAACACTAATTACAATTTTTGTTATTGAACTTCGGCAAAACCAAGAGTTAACCTGAGCAAAAAACTGATCAGAAATATCGAAATTGATATATCAACTATCGAATATCGAAAGTAAAAATACCGATATATCAATATATCATTTCATCAAATTATCACCCAACACTTAATTTCACTAACAATTATTATTAGCTATTTTTGGAGAGAATAGTAGCAACAGGAATGTGGAGTCCGGTCTTAATAGGTTTTGTTTTTCTTCCTTTTCCAGAAGTTAAAAGACTGATGTAATTCTATTAAGGAATGTGATTTAAGCCATGTCGACTGACGACACGTGTCTTTCATTAAACCTAATTTCTTTACCGTCTTGAGTGACAAAGGACAGCAAGTAAACAGGAAAAATTATTTGCTCTCTTATAGAAAGTTTACCTAGTAAATATCTTTCCCTGCTTTTTGTTACCAATAAATCAATATAATCTTGTCTACGGTCGAGTAATATTTTCGGCAGAGATAAAATAAAGACTTTCATATAAGGAGGGACAAGGGAGGCAATGAAAGGACCACAATTACTAATAATTAATAAAGTTCTAATAAAATAACTAATAAAATAAAATAACTAATAAAAATAAAAGTGTGAAAGAATCACAATTACTAATAATAAAGTTCCATGACAAGATTCTTACCTTTTTACAAAAGAGATATTTGCAAAAAGCCGTAGGGGCAAAACGCCATCCACAAATATATGGAGAACTAAGCTATTTATAAAGTTTGTGAGTGAAAACAATCTAGAACTATGACAGAAAAAGCTAATTATTTAAAAATTAACCACCATTCCGTTTTCACAATTAGTTTTTTTCAATAAACTGGCATCATTAACTGCGTCTCAGTTATGACTCTTCTTTTAAAAATACTATATGCTTTACAGAGCTAATGATTTACAAAAATAAAACAATTAAGTCCATGAGTAGTATGTTACCTTATACTTTGAGGATGCCCCCGTACCAAACAGGTTTTTCTGGTAGTCCTATTCTACAGGTCATTACACCTTTGCCAAGAGATTTACGCAATTTAAGGACAATTTTTTCGGACACAGATTTCTAGTTACTGATGTAAAAGTTTTTTTTAGGTTAAATACGGGGTCATTCATATTTAAGTTTATTGTTAGGTTTTGTTTTTTTTAAAACTTTACTAAGATGTGTTTAAACCTCTTGCTACTAAAACTAACTGCATTCCATTTTTGGAACTCGGAGCGAGATTGTGTGATGCTATCAGACTGGTTTCATTTCATGGGTTCATTAATAGAAGGACTAATGTTTTTGAAAAGGGTAATTACTTCTTTAGTTTACGAGATTTGCGAATTTTTTGCGAAAAGGTATTTGCGTAAAGGTATTGCGATGGTTAAGAATGCTTCACGGGTAATTAAAGAATGGGATGCTTGCATCAACAATACAAAGAATATGCTCAGATACTTAATAGATTTGACGCCTACAAGAGACATTGGTAGAAGGTATTCAATAGCTTAATTGAAAAGTAACGATAGAATGACATTGTGACTTGACCTAGCTTTACCTCGCCGATGTGGTCTGTATAATACACAAGTGATGATTTGCCCAGTGCTGTCAATTTTAAATAGTTTAGAAATAAAAAAAATTAACAAGAAATGGCTGAAAAGTGTTTTGAGGGAGTTGAGTTGCACGAGGGTTCAGTTACATGCGGATTCAGTTACACGGGGATTAGTTAAATGGGGTCGAGTAGCACGGAGGTTCAGTTGTACAGGGTTTCGGTTATACAGGGGTTCAGTTACAAGGGGGGATTCAGTTGTACGGGGTTTCGGTTATCCAGGGGTTCAGTTATTTTTTCTGATTTTGTGTGTTTTCGCAAGAAAATAACTGGTCTTTTAGCAAACTTAGCCATAGCTACCTGAAACTCTGCATAAATATCTTCATTTTTAATCTAATTGCATAGCTACTAAAGGAACATTGAACATTTTATCTGATTTTGTGTGACCACCCGGCACCCCAAAGACTCCTGAGCCTCCATTATAATACTTTTTAAGGCTTTATTATATCTTTTCAGAACAAATTATTATTTTAGGGAATTATTTCGGTGAAACAGTTAGAGACATTTTAAGAGGGTTGTGAGGTCCCTTACCACAACCCCAAAGGGCTCCGATCCCCCACCCCAACCCCCAAGGAAGCCCCCGGACAGCAAAGGGTCTCTGGTCCCCCAAAGGACCCCCGGCGCCCCGATGCCTCCTGAGTCCCCCATTATAATACTTTTTAAGGCTGTATTATATCTTTTCAGAACAAATTATTATTTTAGGGAATTATTTCGGTGAAACTCTGTGGTCGTTATAATACACAAGTTCCATTTGAACGGTGTTATGAGGTCCCTTACCACAACCCCAAAGGGCTCCGATCCCCCCACCCCAACTCCGAAGGAAGCCCCGGACAGCAAAGGTTCTCTGGACCCCCAAAGGACCCCCGGCGCCCCGATGCCTCCTGAGTCCCCCATTATAATACTTTTTAAGGCTTTATTATATCTTTTCAGAACAAATTATTATTTTAGGCAATTATTTCGGTTAAACAGTTAGAGACATTTTAAGAGATGATTTTAGAAAAGGACTTGAGGGTGAAACTCTGTGGTCGTTATAATACACAAGTTCCATTTGAATGGTGTTGTGAGGTCCCTTACCAGAACCCCAAAGGATTCCGATCTCCCCACCCCAACCCCGAAGGAAGCCCCCGGACAGCAAAGGTTCTCTGGACCCCCAAAGGACCCCCGGCGCCCCGATGCCTCCTGAGTCCCCCATTATAATACTTTTTAAGGCTTTATTATATCTTTTCAGAACAAATTATTATTTTAGGGAATTATTTCGGTGAAACAGTTAGAGACATTTTAAGAGGGTTGTGAGGTCCCTTACCACAACCCCAAAGGGCTCCGCTCCCCCCACCCCCACCCCGAAGGAAGCCCCCGGACAGCAAAGGTTCTCTGGACCCCCAAAGGACCCCCGGCGCCCCGATGCCTCCTGAGTCCCCCATTATAATACTTTTTAAGGCTTTATTATATCTTTTCAGAACAAATTATTATTTTAGGGAATTATTTCGGTGAAACTCTGTGCTCGTTATAATACACAAGTTCCATTTGAACGGTGTTGTGAGGTCCCTTACCACAACCCCAAAGGGCTCCGATCCCCCCACCCCAACCCCGAAGGAAGCCCCCGGACAGCAAAGGTTCTCTGGACCCCCAAAGGACCCCCGGCGCCCCGATGCCTCCCGAGTCCCCCATTATAATACTTTTTAAGGCTTTATTATATCTTTTCAGAACAAATTATTATTTTAGGGAATTATTTCGGCGAAACAGTTAGAGACATTTTAAGAGATGATTTTAGAAGAGGACTTGAGGGTGAAACTCTGTGTTCGTTATAATACACAAGTTCCATTTGAACAGTGTTGTGAGGTCCCCTTACCGCAACCCCAAAGGGCTCCGATCCCCCACCCCAACCCCGAAGGAACCCCCCGGTCCTCAAAGGTTCTCTAGGCTCCCAAAGGAGCCCCCGGCGCCCCAAAGACTCCCGAGCCTCCATTATAATACTTTTTAAGGCTTTATTATATCTTTTCAGAACAAATTATTATTTTAGGGAATTATTTCGGTGAAACAGGCCCTCATAGGTGTTTGCTGTCTGAAACCTATAGTTTGGGATGAATAGTTTGCTATTTCAAGCTTTTCTGAGCTAAGGTTTCTTAGTATTTCATAGGTGTGTGTTGTCTGAAACTTATGATTTGAGGTATGTAATTTGCTATTTCCGACTTTTCATAACCAGATTTCTTAGTCTTTCGTAGGTATGTGGTGTCTGAAACCAATGATTTGGGATGTGTGGGTTGCTATTTTTTGACTTTTCTGAGCTGGATTTCTTAGCCTTTCGTAGGTATGTGTTGACTGAAACCTATGATTTGGGAATGAGTGGTTTGCTATTTTTGACTTTTCTGAGCTAGATTTCTTAGCATTTCATAGGTGTGTGCTTTCAGAAAATTATAGTTTGGGAGGTGTAGTTTGCTTTTTGGACTTTTCAGAGCTAGGATTCTTAGTCCCTCATAGGTGTTTGTTGTCTGAAACTTCTAGTTTGGGATGAGTAGTTGGATATTTCAGACTTTTCTGAGCTAAGGTTTCTTAGTATTTCGTAGGTGAAGCTTCCACGTCAGTTTTAAGTTCACCAAGACATAAAAAATTTAAAGTTCAGTTCTAATTTTTCCATAGAAGATAGGAAAAGTTATACTATTATTGTGATTATTTTCTATGAAGATAGAAAGTCTCATTTGAATTTTAAAATTTCTTAAATTCAGTTCCGACTTTTCTCAAAGAGATGAGAAAATTTAAAGTTCAATTCAAAATTTTCTCAACGAAGTCAAGGAAAGTTCAAGTTCCCTACCGAATTTTACCAAAGAACACAATTCAATTCTAATTTATGCAGAGAAAATAAAAATCTTCCACTTAAGTTCTTTATTTCACAAAGACATAAAGAAATTTAAAGTTCAATTCTAAATTTTTCAGTGGAAGATAGAAAAAGTAATACCATACTTGTGAATATTTTCACGGAAGATAAAAAGTTCAAGTTCAATTTTATATTTTCTCAATGAAGTGAAGAAAAGTTCAAGCTCCCTACTGAATTTTACCAAAGAACACAATTCAATTCTAATTTATCCAGAGAAAATATAAATCTTCCACTTAAGTTCTTTATTTCACAAAGACATAAAGAAATTTAAAGTTCAATTCTAAATTTTTCAGTGGAAGATAGAAAAAGTAATACCATACTTGTGAATATTTACCCGGACGATAAAAAGTTCTAGTTCAATTTAAAATTTTCTCAACAAAGTGAACAAAAATTAAAGTTCCCTTCTAAATTCTACCAAAGAACATAATTGAATTCTAGTTTCATCAGAGAAAATTAAAAACTTCCAATTCAGTTATTTATTTCACAAAGACATAAAGAAATTCAAAGGTCAATTCTAAATTTTTCGGTGGAAGATAGAAAAAGTAATACCATACTTGTGAATCTTTTCACGGAAGATAAAAAGTTCTAGTTCAATTTAAAATTTTCTCAACGAAGTGAAGAAAAGTTCAAGTTCTCTACTGAATTTTACCAAAGAACACAATTCAATTCTAATTTATCCAGAGAAAATAAAAATCATCCACTTAAGTTCTTTATTTCACAAAGACATAATGAAATTTAAAGTTCAATTCTAAATTTTTCAGTGGAAGATAGAAAAAGTAATACCATACTTGTGAATATTTACCCGGACGATAAAAAGTTCTAGTTCAATTTAAAATTTTCTCAACGAAGTGAAGAAGAATTCAAGTTCTCTTCTGAATTTTACCAAAGAACACAATTCAATTCTAATTTCACCAGAGAAAATAAAAATCTTCCACTTCAGTTCTTTATTTCACAAAGACATAAAGAAATTCAAAGTTCAATTCTAAATTTTTCTGTGGAAGATAGAAAAAGTAATACCATACTTGTGAATCTTTTCACGGAAGATAAAAAGTTCTAGTTCAATTTAAAATTTTCTCAACGAAGTGAAGAAAAGTTCAAGTTCTCTACTGAATTTTACCAAAGAACACAATTCAATTCTAATTTCTCCGGAGAAAACAAAAATCTTCCACTTAAGTTCTTTATTTTACAAAGACATAAAGAAATTTAGAGTTCAATTCTATATTTTTCGATGGAAGATAGAAAAAGTAATACCAGACTTGTGAATATTTTACCGGAAGATAAAAAGTTCTAGTTCAATTCAAAATTTTCTAAACGAAGTGAAGAATAATTCAAGTTCTCTTTTAGATTTTACCAGAGAACACAATTCAATTCTAATTTCACCAGAGAAAATAAAAATCTTCCACTTAAGTTCTTTATTTCACAAAGACATAAAGAAATTTAAAGTTCAATTCTAAATTTTTTGGTGGAAGATAGAAAAAGTAATACCATAACTGTGAATATTTTCTCGAAGAGATGAAAAATTTAAAATACTGTTCCAAATTTTTCACAGAAGATAAAAAAGTTCAAGTTCTCTTCGGAATTTTAGCAAAGAACACAATTCAATTCTAATTTCTCCAGAGAAAATAAAAATCTTCCACTTAAGTTCTTTATTTCACAAAGACATAAAGAAATTTAAAGTTCAATTCTAAATTTTTCGGTGGAAGATAGAAAAAGTAAAACCATACTTGTGAATATTTTCCCGGAAGATAAAAAGTTCTGGTTCAATTTACAATTTTCTCAACGAAGTGAAGAAAAGTTCAATTTCTCTTCTGAATTTTACTAAAGAAAATTCTTTCTTGAATTTACCTCCTGGATAAATAAAAAAGACATTTCATTCAAGAAATTATGACAAATTCTACGTAAGTAACAAACTGTTTCTTGAATCCTCCTCCTGAATGCACAATACAGTTATTTCATTTAAGAAATTACGAAAAAATTGGAAGCAAGTAACAAACTCTTTCTTGAATACACCTCGTGGATACACAATGCAGAAATTTCATTTGAGAAATTATCAAAAATTGTAAGTAAGTAGCAAATTCTTTCTCGAATTCGCCTCCTGGATCAATAAAAAAGACATTTCATTCCAGAAATTATGACAAAATTCTAAGTAAGTAACAAACTCTTTCTTGAAGTTACCTCATGGATACATAGTGCAGAAATTTTGTTTAAGAAATTATGAAAATATTGTGAGCAAGTAACAAACTCTTTCCTGAAGTCACCTCGTGGATACACAATGCAGAAATTTCATTAAAGAAATTATGAAAAAATTGTAAGTAAGTAGCAAATTCCTTCTTGAATTCACCAGCTGGATAAACAAAAAGACATTTCGTTCAAGAAATTATGACAAAATTCCAAGTAAGTAACAAACTCATTATTTTTTTCACGACTTAGATACACGATGTAGAAATTTAAATCAAGAAATTATGAAAAAATTCTCAGTAAGTAACAATTTCTTTCTTGAAGTCAACTCTTGGATACACAATACGGAAATTTCATTCAATAAATTATGAAAAAATTATCATAAATTGTAAGTAAGTAGCAAATTCTTTCTTGAATTCGCCTCATGGATAAACAAAAAAGTCATTTCATTCAAGAAATTATGACAAAATTCTAAATAAGTAACAAATCCTTTCTTTAAGTTACCTCATGTATACAAAACGATTTACTGTTTTAACTAATTATATACAATATGTAGAAATTTAATAAAATAAATTATAAAAAAAAAGGAAAGGAATTAACAAAATATTTATTGATCTTAACCTGTTGGATACAAAAAAAAAAGACATATCATTCAAGAAACTATTAAAAAATAATAAGTAAGTAAGAAATAAATTCTTGAATTAGCCGTGTACTTGCAAAATACAAAATTTTCATTATTTGGGACCTCTTCGCGTGTTTAAACACGTTTTGAGAAAATTGGAGAAACTTCCTCCAAAAGTCAACAGGAATGCCCCCCTCCAGCGCGGTCTCGGTTATGTTGAATAAAACATGTAAAGCCGGCATAGCTTTATTTCATCTTTATGGTTAATTTAGACGAGGTTACGGGCATGCCCGTCACCTCGTTCGGAGCCCTTTGGGGTTGTGGTAAGGGACCTCACAACCCTCTTAATATGTCTCTAACTGTTTCACCGAAATAATTCCCTAAAATAATAATTTGTTCTGAAAAGATATAATAAAGCCTTAAAAAGTATTATAATGGAGGCTCAGGAGTCTTTGGGGTGCCGGGTGGTCACACAAAATCAGAAAAAATGTTCAATGTTCCTTTAGTAGCTATGCGATTAGATTAAAAATGAAGATATTTATGCAGAGTTTCAGGTAGCTATGGCTAAGTTTGCTAAAAGACCAGTTATTTTCTTGCGAAAACAAACAAAGTCAGAAAAAATAACTGAACCCCCCATGTAACTGAACCCCTGTATAACCGAAACCCCGTTCAACTGAACCCCCCCCCATGTAACTGAACCCCTGTATAACCGAAACCCTGTACAACTGAACCTCCGTGCTACTCGACCCCATTTAACTAATCCCCGTGTAACTGAATCCGCATGTAACTGAACCCTCGTGCAACTCAACTCCCTCAAAACACTTTTCAGCAATTTCTTGTTAATTTTTTTTATTTCTAAACTATTTAAAATTGACAGCACTGTGCAAATCATCACTTGTGTATTATACAGACCACATCGGCGAGGTAAAGCTAGGTCAAGTCACAATGTCATTCTATCGTTACTTTTCAATTAAGCTATTGAATACCTTCTACCAATTTCTCTTGTAGACGTCAAATCTATTAAGTATCTGAGCATATTCTTTGTATTGTTGATGCAAGCATCCCATTCTTTAATTACCCGTGAGGCATTCTTAACCATCGCAATACCTTTATACAAATACCTTTTCGCAAAAAATTCGCAAATCTCGTAAACTAAAGAAGTAATTACCCTTTTCAAAAACATTAGTCCTTCTATTAATGAACCCATGAAACGAAACCAGTCTGATAGCATCACACAATCTCGCTCCTAGTTCCAAAAATAGAATGCATGTAGCGTTCGTAGCAATAGGTTTAAAAACCTATTAGCCAAGTTTAAAAAAAAAACCTACTAATCAACTTACAGATGAATGACCACGGATTTAACCTAAAAAAACTTGTATATCATGAACTAGAAATCTACGTCAGAAAAACTTGTCCTTAAATTGCGTAAATCTCTTGGCAAAGGTGTAATGACCTGTAGAATAGGACTACCAGAAAAACCTGTTTGGTACGGGGGCATCCTCAAAGTATAAGGTAACATACTACTTCCATGGTTTAATTTAAAGCCATGATGAAAATAATTTTACTTTTGCGCTAAAACCGCTAGCCAGATACTTCCCATTAGCAACCTAGATTCCTAGTCTAGCTAGTTCTCACTGACTCGTGAATATTAGTCTGACACCTCCTCGGCAGTCACAACTATTCATAGAAAAGGGAGTTGGCTTAGCTAGCCATATCACATATGTCGGTTTGAGGATGAAGTATGGGCCTAAACTTGAAGTAGGGCTACAATATTACATCTAAGTAAACAGTTCAAATTTAAAATAAATAAAGCATTATCAATGAATAGTTGGAACTCATAAGAACAGAAACCAGAATGAACAGTCACATCAAACGTAAAAAATAATAGATACTACTATGTGCATAGATAAGACCTAAAATAAACAGAAATGAACTGAATGGTCAAGTCAAACTTATCATAAACAACAAATACCCCAAGTAAGAATAAGGCTACTGCGCCTTAAAACCCCTAAAAGAAAGATTATCACTTAGGTTTTAATTGTGACCTTCAAACCCAACCGGACCTGAATTTGCTCTCTGAGATGCGAATTAATGTGCTTAAGGTGATGTGTTAGCTTAGGAAAAAGAAGTAATTCAGAATGCATAAAAATAATGGTTGCAATTTCTACAGCATAATAAAACCAGATGTAACCGTTTAAAATATGGTATGGAAATCACCTCAGCTGTATTTTTAAAATATTGGTAAATCTGTTTATTTAACTTTTTTCCACATAATATAAATGACAAAAAGTACGCATATACATTCACAAAAATAATGAACGTAAAATCAATTTTGATTTAATAGATTTTGACACAACAAAGATAAATACCATTCGGGTCTTTCAGAGGCCAATCTGAGCAGGTCTATCATGTGCATCTCAGCGTTAAACTAAAAGAGTGCCTCTTACATATCATAAAGATAGAAAAATAGATATTAATAAGAAAAGCAAAATTTTCTTGTCATCAAACACAAATAGTTGCTTGAGAAGATAATTTGACTAGGTCCATTCTAAAGGTGCTTAACAAAAGGATATCCACCAGATGGATTTCCAAAAGGATTAACAAAAGGATTCCAAATGGATTAACAAAAGGATTTCCACCAGATGACCGATGCATTAAAATGAAATCTCCCAAACAAACTTCCGTTTTAGTTTTCTGTTGTCTGCTCTATGGACTTCGTCAAATTAACATCTGAACGGTTTACAAATTAGGCTTAATGGAGATAAAAGACACACTAAAAGCGAATATTCCATCAAAATCGTCTGTCAATAATATTTTCTCTTTTCATTTTTGTAGCCTTGGAGACTCCTGGAAGGCCTTTGAAGATCAATAAGTGTTTCGTTTATCAATCCCCATAAAATATTTCAGGTACCTTAAGTTATATTCTGTTGTCAAGGGAGCTGTTTCGAACAAAATATACTAAAGAGGAAGCAGTAAGTTGCAGCAAAGCAGAACTCATTATCTTGTCTCCGCCCCCCCCCCCTAGATTTACATGTCAAAGCAAATATGCTAAATTCCTTTATCCAGACGGAGCCATTATTCTAATTGGAAGCGTTTTTGGCGTTTTTCCAGGAGGGCATTTCCCCCTAGATTTCGAGAAATATATTTCTTTTGGTATTTTTATGAAAAAAAAAACCTCTCCCTACATATTGAAAAATACATTTTGTCTCCCCCTATATTTTATGCATTAGCCCTCCCCCCCCTTGTAGGAGGCTTATGATTTAGAGTGAAGAGTCTAGATCTGTAAAACCAATAGAAGTTATTCGAAATCGAAGTCATATCTAAATTTACAAGTTTCAAGGAAATTACAGAGTTTTACTCTTCAGCAACTTCTGCTACTAGGTTCTTATTTCACCGACTAATGGATAAAGTTAAAATTACATGTTGATTTCTGAACCACGTTTTAGTGCTATTAAAACAGAACTATAAACACTATTTCAATCCTTTCGTAAAACAATCCTTTCAGAATTGGATGAAGCTAGAGAATCCAAAACTGGGTCGTTAGACTTGATTTATATTTCTGAAAACCCTTACATAGGCCTATTACACTTTAACAAATGGTCCCTTGACTTGGATAAATATGCCCCTGTCTCCTCTTTTTTTATTCTCACCCTGCTCTTTTAATATTCATTGCACGAGTCAGTCCATTCAAAACCCGAATAAATTAAATTAAACGCTTGCTCATTAGACTCACAGTGTCTAAACTCTTATATACTGTATTTCAGGTACTTGACCCATTGACTTAGGTAAACATAGGCCCTGGTTTGTATCCATTAAATAAAGCAAAAACGGAAAACAAAAAAGCTTTAATATTTGAATGTGACAGCGAAAAAACAATATCCAGCTTTCCGACCTAGCGCGTACGCCAAAGCTACGTCGAGTTCAACCACTTTTTCCCTCCCTACAGGCCCCCCTCCCTACAGGCCCCCTCCCCTAAACTAGTCCTATAAAATTTTGAGATAGCCATTTTGTTTCACGTAGTTCAATGGCCCAATATATATGGTTTTGATGATGATATGGCCCTCCATAGTCCCAGGGGAAGGGCTGTATGTGGTATCGGGCGTATCGATATCGCGGATATCGGTATCGCATGTATTCGTATCTCATGTATCGTATCGGGAATATCGGTATCGGTATCCGCTGTTGTTTCTTTTTCAGTCATTTTCTAGGCTCATTTTTTAAAGCATGTCTCGGCAAGATATCATATTTGCAGCGGCAGCTGCAACCTAGTAAAGAGCGAACCACAGCCCATAGTAACCAAAAGTTAAAAAACGCGTTTTGTACAGGGAATTTACAGGCCCCCTCCCTGAAAAACCACTTTTTTGCATCGGTCTTTTTGTTGTTTGTTTTTTCTTTTTTTTTTCAACAGGTCTAGCGGGCTGCCAGAACACCATAGAGAGATTCTTAATGGCTCATTCAAAAGCTATTTCTCACATCTACGTGCTTTTTATAAATTCTGCAATCTGCATGTGCCATATGGCACTACAATGGCACGTTTTGTGCTATTTCTCAAAGGCTGGCACTAGCAGGCTACCAGAACATCGTTGACAGATCTTCTATAGCTCATATAAAATATATTGCGCATATCCACGTCTTTCATATAAATTCCACAATCATCAAGATCAAATGGCACTAAGAACGGCACTTTTGGTGTCGTGTCTCAAGTAGAAAAGCTGCACTCTAAAAAAAATTGATTTCCAACAAAATGTTTTGCTCGAATTTAAACAAGTCAAAAAATAAAATCCAATTTTTCTGTTGGAATTGTGACTTGCTTATCGAATTCAAACAAATCACACAAAAAATCCAATTTTCCTGTTGGAATTGTGACTTGCTTATTGAATTCCAACAAATTATTGAAATTATTAAGATTTATGTACTTTTTAGTAAAAAAAAATGTGATTTTCACCATAAATAGGTTATATCAATCAACACGGTTTGAACTTCAACAGTAGTTTGAAGTTTCTTGAATATCATTTTAATTTTGAATATAGGACCATGGAAAGTAATATGTTCAGTATAAGTTCAATTCAAATATTTGAATTATAGCAGAAAAAGGGGAATGCTAATTGAATTTTGAGTATAAAAAGATAATTATAAAAATAAGGAAATATATTTTTACTTTGAAATAAGTTGAGCTTTCTTGTCTGCAAAATGAACACGCAGAAATTTAGGTACAAAATTATCTTTTAACTTTTACAATCGCTTTTTTTAAATACATTTTTTGTGAGTTTCTGTAGGTAGAAAATTTCTTAAGATGCTACCTTAACCTTAACAGTACTAACGGTGAAAATATATTGCTTTCTGAATTCAATTTTTGCTAATTAATAACGAAAGTCCTTTTGTGGGAACAACTTATGTTTTTTCGATGAACGTCATTTTCGAAATGAGACCCAAAAAGCGTTTAAAAAAAAATTCTTCCCTGGATTTGCCATAAATTTGCTGCTTACGATGAATAGACAAGTAAGCAAATATACCGAAGAAAAGAAGACGCCTGTAAGGGTATTTCAGTCCTATACGTACACGTAAGGGAACCCAAAGCTTCCCCCCAAAATATAATTTTCTAAAATGGTGCACATTTCAACTGGACTCAGAAATACTGCACTTTAATAGCATGAATCGTGCTTCAAAAACTCCGATTTGCTACAGGATTAATTAAAAAATAGGACGTTAGCCCAAAAAGTTTTATCAAACAGTTCATAGTGTTAAACTGTAATTAAGGAGCGACTCAGCTCAATTGTAACCGAAACTAGTAAGAATTGAGTTTTTATGCAGATTGCAAATATATAAAGTTCATTACGTTTAATATCTACCCACCAAAGGCTCCAAGCCTCAGAAGAAAAAGGGATTTTGATGGATTAAGGGATTTTGAAAATAGGGAGCCTGATTTTCGAAAAAGGGAGAAACACCCCCAAAGAAGTCAATAAATCTTAATGTAAATCAGATCTTCTGATTCAGCGTATCATAAAATGTTATTGTGGGGGTTATGATCTCCTAGCTGCACAAATGTGGAATTTATGTTTTTGCCAGAAGACTGATGACGGATGCGTTTCTATTTGTCGTTTTTTGTTCTAGTGTCCTTTTTAAGAGACCGTAAAGATTGGAGGGCAACTAAACCTCCTCCCAAGACCTATTTTGTCTCTTATTTTATTTTTGAATGCTAATATTTGAGATCAATTTGACAAAAAAAAATCATCTCCTTGAACTACCTACAGACGTATAATACAGAAGTAGATTTAATGTTAAGACCTTTTAACGGCGAAGCGACGATTTTGCCTAGGGGGCATTCAGATCAGAGATAGAAGACAGTCTGATTGTGATGGTAAGTATTCAGTTTATTTTATTAATATTGATAGCTTGTGTCTTATTTGATAGTAGATTTTTATAAATAAAAAAAGTTTGGTAAAATTCTACGGTACTGTTCTATTAGCTGTAAACCATGCAAGAAGTGAAGTTTGGTTAATGCTAATGAAATAAAACAAAATAGGATAAAAGTATAATAGTTTAGAAACAAAATTCGGTTATATATTTGCAAATTTTACGTATATGATACGTATTATTAAATACGTAACCTAACCTAGGTACCTTTTTTTCCCCTAAACCCCCAAAAATTATATATTGTAAACGCAGTTAGAAACCACTGTTTGCAATCCAATTCTCCGTTGAAAGAAACTGTTTGACTAGTTTCTTTTGTCATCTATTTTGCGTGGCTTACAGCTAATAGAACAGTATCAATTCTACTTTAGTTACTTTTGGCTATCTTGGAAAGGGGTTAGGTTAGGAAAATGAAACTTTCAGGGATGGGTCTACAGGCTGAAGTATGGGTACTTATGTACTATCTAGAACACACGCGAAAAATGAAGTTTGGTTGATGCTAATGAAGTAAAACAAAATAGGATAAAAATATAATAGTTTAAAAACAAATTTCGGCTATATATTTGCACATTAGGGGGGGATGGGGGTAAAGCATAGCCTATATTAAATACCTAAACAAACCTAGGTACCTTTTTCTCCCCTAAACCTCAAAAAGCAATAGTTTAAATATTGTAAACCCAATAACAAACCACGCTTTACAATCCGTTTCTCTATTGTAAAGAAACCCGTTTCAAAAGAAACCCGCATCTTCCCTACATAATATAGCGCTTGTGTTCCAGATAGAACATAAGTACCAAAGTATGTCCCGGAAAGGCATTTTGAAGTACCTACCTCCACTCCTTCTCCCTCTAGAGGGTCCTTATATTTGCCTACATGACAGGTCTATACTTATTGAAATTTTGACAAAACAACATTTTAATTTCCAGTTATCAGTTTCTTTTTCTCAAGGTTTAGTTCCAAAAATGCAATTCCCGTCATTTGAGTAGAATTTTAAGCCATATTAATGTTTTGTTTTTTTTTGTCTTCAAATTTAGGAAATGTATTTGCATATCTTTAAAACCTTATAAATTGGGATTGAACAAAGTTGTGAAACTGAAAACAATTCTGTTGTACTTCATCTAAGCCAAAGATCTATTTTGCAAGGTTTCAATATTATAACACACAGATTTGATGAGGCGGCGAAGAAGAGATTTGATGAGATCTTATGAGTAAGTCAAAGATATTCAGAAAAGAGAGGATTCTTGGCATTATTACTGCAACCGTTAAGCTCTGGAGGTAGAAAAAAGAGGGGGGGGGGAGTCTTTTTATTTGGGCCTCGATTTGATTTCATCTTCATTTCAGTTCCGTGTGTCACTGTTTTCCTGATTGGAAGATATTTCTTACTCAAGTATCTTCTGTCAGCCTGCTACTACGCCATTGATTTACTTATTTCCACCATGAAAAAATGCAGCCTTTAAGAGGTGTCATTTTAGCTTGGAGAATTCTTTATTGTATTTTTCTGTTCTTGTAAAATAAGTGAGATTATTTTTGGTATTTATTGATGCTTCAGAAAGAAGAAAGGGAAACTGAATCCTGAGAACTAGATATTAGACTGGAGACCTAGGAAATAGAACAGCGCTAGTGATGGAAATCCAATAAAAGAGCGGGAAATCCAGCAAACAAGATGAAAATCCAATAAGGATCTTAAAATCAAACATGTTGTTTTGTCAACAAATTGAAAATTCAATTTGGGTATGGGAATTCAACATTTTTTTTCAAAACAAATTGGAAATTCAATAATGACCATGGAATTCCAAAATTGTCTCCAATATTCAATTTCAGTTGTTGAAACTCCAAGTTTGTTGTTGATAAACAATTTTTTTGAATTTTAAACATTCTTGTATACTGTGTTAGGCTATTGGGTTAGCAAAACTTACAAAATTGATGTTTAGTGGCTCATTTAAAAGCTATTGCTCTTATATACGTGTTTTTTTTTCAATTTTACATTCGTAAGCGCGAAATAACACTGAAAACAAAACTTATTGTGCCACATCTTAAGTGGAAAAGCTTTGAAGTACAAAACAGGTATCATTGTAATAGTTATGTTCCAGAACCCTTAACTGGTGGTTCACAAGAACCCTTCCCGTACACTCCCCTCCCAGCCCCCGTAGTAAGTTTCATAAATCGTCTGCTCATCAGTAACCTACTGTAACATTAGCAGGCTACCCCACCATCATAGATCGATGTTTAATGCCTCAATTATAAGCCATTGCTTGTATTTGCTAGGTTTTTAAAAATTCTACCATCTGTTAGATTTCACAGATGTTAATGTTATCTAATTTTTCAGATGAATTTTTATTGAACCCATTGTAATAGTTGCAATCTTACCTGCAACCGAGTAGATGATGAACTAAGATACTGTCAAAAAGAACGTTAAAAATGTTGAAAAGGTGGGTTTTTCTTTTTTCCTCCGCTTCTTGGGTTATAAGAACATCATACAGAGACACATCAGAGCTAACTCAAAACCAATTTCTCATATGTACGTGGTTTATATAAATTTCGCTGTGTGCAAGTGCCATATTGGACGTAAAAAGGCACTTTATGCCGTTTCTCGAGGGGTGGGGCTAGCGGGCTACCAGAAAATCTTAGATAGATTTTTGATAGCTCATATAAAAAATATTGCTCATATTTACGTTCTTCCTATAAATTTCACCATCTGCAAGTTTCAAATGGCACTAAAAACGGCCCTTTTGGTGCCATGTCTCAAGTGGAAAAGCTAGGGTGAGTGGGCTACTAGAACTTCTTAAAGTTATGTTTAATGGCTCATGTGAAAATTTTTGCTCATGTCTATGTGCTTTTTATTAATTCTACCATTCGTAAGCGAGATATAGCGCTGAAAATAACATTTTTGTTGCCACTTCTTAAATGGAAAATCATGGAAGCATAAAACGGTATCATTGTAATAATTATGGTCCAAAACCCTTAGCTGGAGGTTTGCAAGAACACCCCCTGCAACTTCCTCTTCCAGTACCCATTAATAAGCTACACAATTAAAGTACTGCAAACACCAATATATTAAATTACATAATTAGTGGCGTGGCTCAGTCAGTACAGCGATAGAATTCAAATCAGATTATCATGCATTCGATTCCAGCTTGGATTTTTTTTTTCAGTCATGGTTTTTCCCTTCTTACGATTACTTTTCAGATAATCCACTATTTTTGTAAGCGTAATGCATTCATTTTTTAAGGTATATCCCGGGAAGGCAGATTTTAAACCTATTACTCATATCTACGTGCCTTTTATCAATTTTACCATCCAAAAGTGCCATATAGCACTAAAAACTGCACTTTTGTTACCAATTCTTAAGTGGAAGAGATTGGTATCGTAAAACGGTACCATTGCAATTATTATGGTCCAAAGCCATCAACTGGAGGTTTGTAAGATCCCCTCACATATACTCCCCCTCCAGACCCTCTTAGTAAGTTTTATAAATCAACTAGTCATATTAAAAGTAAACGATTATTGCGAAAAAAAACTAACTAAAATTAAAAACTTTTCAACTAAACATCTACCAAAAATTGAGCTTGAATGATCAACAGTTTTGAATTGAACCTTCAAACTTCACTCTGTGATAAAGCCTGTGAGCTAGTTCTAACGGCTGTAATTGAGGGGAAGGGACGTCCTTGCCCCCTTAGTTTTTGCTCTTGCCTAGGTTTTGAAATCAACTTTTTTTGTCATTTCATTGGAAAAAGCACTTGTTTCATTTAAAAAAGTTGGGGAAACAACCGAAAGTGCACTTCGTGGGACTGTGCTATCAAGTCAAATTTATAAAAAGCGATTAAGTATAAATACAAGCTTTTTAATGAGCCCTTAAACAGCTTTCTTTTGTTACAGAAGCCTTTTAGTTTCTGCTAGTCAGTAGGTGATTTATAAAGCCCTGTCTTCATTATGGCTTTTTCACGCGAAAGCGGTCGAGTAAAAACAGCTTTGCTCAACGAAAAACAAACGCTCCTGAGAAACATGTATTGTTTTGTGAAGTAAGAATAATGAACTTTATGTTATCAACTGAAAGTTTTTCTTAGCTGTCAAGGTTGTTCGCAGCATTTTTTTAGAGCTGTCTTATCTCCCCTAGATCGGTGATAATTAGAAATTATATTAAAAATAAGTTTTCAACTGAAACTAAGAAGCGGCATTAAAACTTAAAACGAACTTACATTATTCCGTATAAATGAAAAAGATCATGGCAGCGTTGTTTCTGTATAAAAATTTTAATCAAAAACGAACAAAGATTAATTTTAAAAAACAGTTTTTCAGAGGGAAGTAAAGAGCGAAGTTGAAACTTAAAACGGACACAAATTATTACTTCATAGCCTATTTAATATATATTAATATAACTAGTACAAATAAACCAACTAATTATGTTTGCCTATGCTTTTATGCCTATACAAAACTAGCGCTTTACTGAAAACACAAAACAATATAGGAGTTTTGGTACAGTAAAGGCAAACCATTTAAGAACACTTTTTATAGAATCAAAGCATTATCAATTCCTTTTAGGACCAATCCCTTTTAAGATAAAGCAATAAAGCAACAATCCATTTTAGGATTTTCTTTATTTTTTTTCGATTAATTTGGCATCATTTCTGCATAATGGCTCAGTTCAATGACTGGCTCTCGTTTTGGTTCTTAAAAGGACACGTCATGATTAGTTTACACACAAGTTCGAAGTAAGGCTATCTCGATAGTATTAGGCTAGCTTTAGAATTTGTATCATAGCTTGAAATTCACTCTTGTACGGAGAGAAATAATAGGATGTCCAGAGTTCATATTATGCCTTATTTGATCTTCATTGAATGTAATACTAAAACACATTTCTTACAAGTTAAGATTGTATATTATTCACTATTGGTTTTATAGCTGATGATAACAAAATTCTACTTGATAAATCAATCCAATATCTCTGTACGCTGTTCAATTACTTTGCGGTTATCACAAAATATTTAGTTTTACGCTTATGTTTTAAGATAATTGTAATTGCATACTGAAAGTTACTAATGTCACATTTGGCGTAAGACTATGAAAAGCTTTACAGATTCTTTTAGTGTTGTCAGACTACATACTCACTTATGACTTGAATCAATAATCCTGTTGTTTATAATTGATTTTTGTGTTTTCAGTAAAGTGCTAGTTTTGTATAGTCATAAAAGCATAGGGAAATATAATTAGTTGGTTTATTTGTACTAGTTGTATTGATATATATTAAGTAGGCTGTGAAGTAATAACTTTTTTTTTCATTTTAAGTTTCAACCTCGCTCTTTACTTCCCTCTGAAAAACTTTTTTATTTATTTACTTGTTAAGGCAGGAATAGCGAAGTAAAGAGTGCGCTGCCTAAGTAAAGAACAATGTAGGCACAATCTATTATTATATATTTTGGGTTCTAGACCAGGGCACTTCGTATAAAAGGAGTTGTGTTAAAAACTTCGAAAAGGCTCATTCGATTGGAAATTGAAGGGGCTAGTGCCATTTTTAACAGTCGAAAGTGATTGGAGGGTAACCAACCCTTCCCCTCCCAACCCATCATTTCTCCAAACACATTCAGTAAAAATTTTGAGGTAGCCATTATGTTCAGCGTAGTTGAAAGGTCCAAGAAATTATGTCTTTGAGGATACCCCCTCCCCCACAGCCCTCAGGGCATGGGTTGTAAGTTATGCCCTGGGGGCATATGAGGCTTTTGTAGAAAAGGTGGTCGTATAAGCTTTGGAGGGAGCTTATTGGATTGGTAATCAGAAGTTATAGTCGCCTTTTTAAGAGCAACAGTGATCGGAGTGCTGCTACACCCCCCCCCCCCCACACACACACACACACGTCGTATTGTACCGAGATGTACCCAATTAAAATTTTGAGACAGCATTTTATTCAAAATAGTCCAAAGGTCACATAACCAACAAACTCCCAGACCCTGGGGCAAGGGTTGTAAGTTATGCCACGGGGGCATTTAGGTTTTTATGGAAGAGACGGTTGTATAGCCCTTAGAAGAGTCTCATTTGGTTGAAAATATGAAGGTCTAGTTCCCTTTTAAGAGTCAAGAGCGATAGAGTGAAACTAGCCTCCCCCAACAACCCCTCTTTTCACCAAACGCATCTGAATGAAATTGTTCAAAATAGTCCAAAGAACATATAACATTGCCTCTAGGGTTGGCACAACCTCCTAGAGCCCTGGAGCAAGGGTTTTAAGTTATGCCCTGGGGGCATATAAGGTTCTTATGGAATGGCTGGTCGTATAAACTTCAGCTTGGGCTCATTTGTTTTGAAATCGGAAGTTATTGTACCTTTTTTAAGAGTCAATAGTGATCTGAGAGCAACCAGTCCCCCCCCCCTCCATGCGCATTATTTTCCCAAAGACACCCAGTAAAAATTTTGAGATAGCAATTTTGTTCAGGGTAGTTAAAGGGCCCAGAAATTATGTCTTTGACGATGACAACCACCCCACAGCCCCCAGGGCAAGGGCTAATAGCTATGCCCTGGGGGAATATAAGGCTTTTTATAGAAAGAGTGGCCGTATATACTTCAGAGAGGTCTCATTGGAGAGGTAATAAAAAAAAATTTGAGTGCCCTTTTTAAGAGTTAAAGTGGTCAGAGGGAAGCTACCCCCCCCTCCCACGTCGCGTGTTCCTGAAATGCAGACAATAGAAATTTTGAGATAGCCATTTTATTCAAAATAGTCCAAAGATTATATAACAAGGCTTTTGGGGTTGTAACAAACAACCAGACCCTTGGGCAAGGATGGTAAGTCATATACCGGGGGCATTTGAGGTTTTTATGGAAGGGATGGCTGTATAAGCTTTAGAGGTGGTTGATTTGTTTTAAAATTGGAAGTTCTAGTTCCCCTTTAAGAGCCAAAAGTGATGGTGGTGAACTAGCCCCCTCTAAACTACCCGTCGTTTCATGAAACGCATCTGATTAAAATTGTGAGATATCCATTTTCAAACAAAATAGTCCAAAGAACATATAACAATGGTGCTATGGTTGACACAAACCCCAAAGCTCTCAGGCAAGGACTGGAAGTTTTGTCCTGGGGACATATATGGTTTTTTGGAATGGGTTACCGTATAAACTTCAGATGCGGTTCATTTGATTTTGAAATTTGAAGTTATAATGCCCTTAAGTCAAAAGTGATTTGAGAGCAAACAGCCCCCCACGCCCATCATTTCAAAAACACCCCCCCCCCACGAGGCCTCAGGGCAAGGGCTGTAAGTTAGGCAATTTGTTCATTGTTTACGTATAGCATATATTTTTGAGAAAAGGTATGCATGTTTGGCTACTAACTTCCCAACATACGAAGTGCATTAAGGTGAGTCTTTCAAGAAATGTTGAGATGAAGGTTGAACTAAATCAAAACATGTTATGTGTATATGGGTTGTCAAAAGGGCGTAACTCAGGAATGACCGAGTATATTAATTTGGACCTTTAAGGAAATGATAAGGGAGATGGTCAATTGACCAACAAGGCAATATTGGCACGCTACTATTACTACAACAACCGCTGCTTCTACTGCCACCACAACTACTACCACCACTATTATCACTAAAACCAATACTTTAGTGGATACTACTAAAACTGAGCATATTGAAATAAACATCTGAGGGAACGTTGAACTAAATCAAAGTACATTATGTGCATACAGATTGCTGATACGGGCGTATCAGCAATAATTTAATAACGGATTATCGTATCAAAAAGAAACTTCACAGGTATCATGAGTGAGATATTCAGTGGACCAAAAGGCAAAACGTACCTGCTACTACTTCTAATAATACTGCTGCTGCTACTGCTATTGCTACTAATAGTAATACACTATTAATGCTACTACATTTCCTATTACTACCACTACTGCTACGATGCTAGTACAATTAAGGCTAAGCGTATGAAGTTGAAAATTTGACGCAATGTTGAGGGGGGGGGGTTAAACTAAGCCAAAACACACTATGTTCATGCATATTGTCAAAAGGGCGTATCTCAAGAATGGATACGGGTATGAAGTTAGAACTTTCAGAAAATAATTAATCCAATCAATCCTATCCAGTTTTATTAATAATAGATTCAATAAAAACATAAAAAATTCATACAAAAAAGATAAACTTATTAAGTAAACACTTTAAAATACTAAACACTTTTCCTCTAGGTCATAGCCTGTTGAGGTATCATATATTGATGGAGTTTACGTGGGCATTTAAATCCACCCACTCTAAACTACCAAAAATGAGACCCAGCTACCAAAATCATCCAAATCAATAAAAGGAAATAAAAGGAAACGAGCCCAAAACAACATAATTCCCTATAACATAACTTTAACTACCCTTCAAATCTTTCTCTTACCCATTCCCCCTGCTTCCCCCAAGGAAAATAAAAATGAATAAACCGAATGACTCAAAATACTTATTTATCGCGAATTTAAATGATCTAATTAACCTCTTCTCTTTTAATTATTTAGGCAACGCATTCCACACTCTAGAGCACACTATATCAATAGAAAAACCGGATCTTATGCAAGGTGTAGGAGGAATGTTAATTTGACCTGTAGTTCTAATATTTACACTATAGAGATTTGAGAAATTATGGAAGAAATTAGAAAAACACTCAAATAAAAGACCATGATGAAATTGGTAGGCAAAACTAGAGTAAGCAGTTTTATTTAAATTATCTGTTGATTGTAAATCCCCATCTCCTATAAGTAAAAGAGCTTTATCATTAATTTTTTTTCAATCTTTAAGTATGGATTTTAAATGTTGACATCCAAACTATTGAACAATATTTGAGATGGAATTGGATCAGAAAAAAATAAAGCAGGCGTAAAATCTTTTTGGGGAAAAAATGTTTAAGTTTTTAATCATACCGAAATTCCTTGAAACCTTCAAATATAAAGCTTTCACATGATGTTTAAAAGAAAGATTTTCATCAAGCAAAGTCCCAAGTATTTAGTGAAACCCTTCCCAGGTCTGCTCATCACGTCTCTCGATGTTAATAGCCCCCCAACATCAGGGTGAGATTTTCCTGTTCGTGAAGAAATCATAATTTGTGATTTAAGCGCATTGATCACTAGCTTATTGGCATCCATCCAATCATACACTCGATCAATAGCTAAATGAAGTTGATTGTAAAGTGAATAAAAATCATCATCAGCTATTCCAATCGCTTTATCATCAGCAAAACTTTGCACCAGGTCATCACAAGACAATTCTTCCTCAACAGGTAAATTATTAGCACAGAGGAAGCAACAGCTACTTGGTGGTCCATGCAATATAAACTGTATATCATTGATAAGAATAATAAATAAAAGTGACCCAAGTGTTGAGCCTTGTGGTACGCCACAATTAATCCCAGTAGCACTTAACTCATCATTACCTATAAAGATCCTTTAATTGTTAAGGTAACTCCTGAACCATGATAGTAAATTGCCACGAAAAAAGCTTAAAAAGCTTTTTTTAAGTCAATCAAAACCACTGCAAGAATTTCACCTTTATCCATCATTTTATTAATAAGCAGTGTTGAAGATAAAAGTGCGTCTTCTGTGGAATGCCCAGGTCTGAAGCCAAATTGTCTGTCATTAAAAATTCCTTTCTTAGCAAGAAACCTATATAGGTGATGGTAGACAGGTTTTTCTAAAATTTAAGATAAGACTTAAGGCAGTGATATAAGTCTATAATTCCTAACGGTAAGAGGATCTCCACCTTCGGAAGATGGGACAACCCTAGCTTTTTTAAGATCAGATTTAAATTCGCCATTATCAGTAGAAATGTTGACCAAATAAGTTAGAGGCTTCACGAGTGGATGGATACTTTCTTTGATTACTTTTGTTTGAATCTTGTCGTAGCCTGAAGATGAAGTACCCTTAAGACTTTTAACAATTAGGATTATATCTTCTTCAGCTACATGAACAAAACCCATTGATCCAGTGCATGGTGGTGGTAAAACATCTGTTAACTTCTTATCACTCTTGGGTACTGTATTAATTGTTTCTTCACCTATCACACCAAAAAAACTATAATAAAACCCTTGCCACCTCCAGACTACCACTTATTTCATGACCTCCATGTAAAAGTTTAGAAGGCGTAGAAGATCCTGTAGAATTTGGATTAATGACCCTTTTTATTAAATTCCAAACTTTTTGCCCATTATTACCATGATCAGCAAATTTTTTATAATAATAATTCTCTTTAGCTTATCGTAGAACCTTAGTCAATGTAATTTTATACTGGTTGTGCTCATTCAATGTATGTATTGATGGATGTTTCTCAGAACAGGGCCATGAGTGCATTTTTTCATTAACACATTTTAATAAGCCAAACGAAATTAAAGGTCTTCTTAAAGAATTTTTTCTTGAACGTCGTGTATACATTTCTTCGAATTTTTTTTTAACTTATCAGTAACTATTTCATGAAATGCTCGAAAAGTAATATTTATATCCAAATTACTGATCAATTTATATCTGACTAATCATCTCTAAAGAGTGTTAAATTATCATCTGAAAAATTAAAAAATTATGCTTCTTTTTTCAATTCTCTTTTCGGAACTATATTTAAATAATTGATTTGAAAGGTGGCATTTAACCAGGTACTGGAAAATGATCCGATGTGTCTGAAATAATAACGGATGCAGCAGTTGGTAAAACTGAAGAAAATATGTTGTCAATATGAGTCTGTGATGACTGGGTGACTCTTGTAGGAAATGTAATGGATGGAAAAAGACCATGACTAGCAGATATATAAACAAATTCTACAGCATCATTTGTAAGCGACTGCATTAAATTAATGTTAAAGTCACCCATTAGAAAAATGTTGGCATACTTCAATTTTGTCATTTTATCTAAAAATTTTTCCAACTGTAAACAAAAATCTAGAGTAGATCCAGAGGGCGAACGACAAATTTCACAAATCGGTATTTTATAATTAGATCTATAATTTACTTCAAGAAGTAAAGACTCAAAAATTCCTTCATCGTTAACAGAAAAATCATCTCTTCGATAATAAGGCAAGGAATTATGCACATAAACTGGCAAACCACCTTTATTTTTTTGACGCCGATGTAAAAATTCTACTGAATGACGTGGAATATCTAGAAGAGTAGAATTCTGAGGGTTGGTAAAAGTCTCACACAGTCCAATAATAGACGGTAAACATGTTTCACCAAATAATTGGACCTCACCAAACGATGAACAAATACCTCGACAGTTTAGCTGCATAATAGAAAAACGAGAATCATCGATCGTTTTACATATTTTACTAGGTTTTAAGTGATAATGGGATTTGGCACAATTACTTATGTCAAAAAATTTATATCATCATTCTTACTCATTTCGATATCAAAAAGCAGGGAAAGATCCAAATAATTATGCTCTAAATTAGAAAAATCAATCGAAGGCTCAGGTTCGTTTCCCTTAATCCCATCAGTGACTGATATTAAAATTACCTACCAAAAATATTTTTGACATAATTAGGATCTTATTGTTAGTAGTGAATTGGAGGTCGAAGCAAGATAAAATTATAAACTGATTGATTAATTTGTGGAGATTCGGAAAAGTACAAAAAGGCAAAAGAAACAAAAAAAAAAGATTAATAAGGAAGATTAATTGACAAAAAAATTATATATGCATCTCACTACTAACACTACTACTACTGCTACTTTTACTAATACTACTACTGCTACTACTACCAATGCAACACTAACATTGCAGCTACTTATCCTACTACCACTGAAACTAATGTGATACCAGCTGTATTCAGGCTATGGCTTCTAAGGTAAAATTTGAGAGAATAGTGATGGCAAATTAGACTAACAAAAGACACTATGTTCATTTAGATTATCAAAAGAGCGTATCTTAAGAATTGATTTGTGTATTAAGTTGGAACATCGGGTGCTGAAGGGGATGTTGAAAAAAAAACAAGGGTGATATGTGCATACTGCTACAAATGCTACTACTGCTACTGCAACTATTGCTACTACACAAGCTAAGGGTGGTAAGGTGAAGCTTTCAAGGAATATTTAGCAGATGTTGAGCTAAATAAAATCGAACTATGATCATATAGATTGTCAAAAGGGTGACAAAGCAATATCACAATAAAGGCTTACATTATTAAGTTACACCTTTCATGGTAAGTGTGGCGGATTTTGAACTAGTCAGAAGACACTATGTGTATACTTATAATACTACTTCTACAATTAGTGTAATTAATGAAACTAAGAACAATAGGTTGAAACTCTTAAGGAACGTTTTAAGGGGAATTTCAATTAAACGAAGAAACTATATGCATGCTGGTATTAAAGGGACATATACAAAATATCATAGGCAGCGCTGCTCTATCATAACTAGTAATATCGTTGATATTTTATAGGAGCTAATTTGGTAGGAAATTCAAAGTTCTAGTACCCTTTTTAAGGGTAAAAAGTTATTGGAGGGCAATCAGCTTTCCTATTCTGTTTCCCTGAAAAAGACTATGTCAATATAAAACGAATAGAAATTAATTTAAAAAAAACTTTTTCAACAAAATAGAGTTTTTCAAGGAAAGGAAAGAACTCCGTTAAACCAAAAATGAGCAAAACTAGGATCAAATAATTTACCATGCGTAAAACTACAATAAATCAGCATCAATAAATAAACAAAACACAAAACAAACAGAAATTACAATAAATTACGTAGTTAAACTCAAAACGAGCAGAAATTATCATGATTAAGGCTCACAACCCCTATGCCTTCTCAAGGCCAGAACATAATTTCCACATTACTAAAAACATTTTTAATGTTTTCACTTTTATAACTTTAATAAATCAAATATTATTAAGAGTTTAGAGAATAAATATGAGCAAATGTATATTAAACTGACAATGTATATTCAATTGTATTTTTTTTAGTAAAGTGCAAATTATGTACTGGCTTTGAGAAGGCATAGGGGTTGTGAGCCCTAATCATGTTAATTTCTGCCTGTTTTGAGTTTGACTCAGTTATTTGGATTTCATTTATCTATTGATGCTGATTTATGATAGTTTTACGCTTGACAGATTATTTGATTCTATTTTTGTTCATTTTTGGTTTAATGGAGTTCTTTACTTTTCCCTGAAAACGTATTTTGTGGAAAAAGTTTGTTTAATTAATCTAAGATCTTCCTGCAGTACCTAAAAGTTCTTGTCTTTGAACGACTTAATGGTTTGCCTACTTTACTGAACAGAGAGCAAACAAACAAAATTCAGATCCAGACTTTCAAGCTTGATCGTCCAATCCTAGAAGAGAGAATTCATGGATTTAAAAAGTGTCAGAAGAGTAGCATGTAAATGATTGTTATCTACCTCCATATTCAGAGCGAGACTTTTTAACACCGATATTTATCTAGCGCTAAATTTCACCCAATTAAATTTTCATCGAATTTTCTGATTGGCTGAAAAATTCTACAAGAACTTCTGATTGGCTTAAATTAACGCTAATTAAATATCTGTGTTAGTAAATCTGATTGTGAATCTTGCATTAGGAAATGTCTAGATGCGGAATCATCTAACGACTACTCCTGAATAAGTATTTGATTCATATTCTTTAGCATATTTTTTGTTTTCAGAGAAAAGTTCATGTTAAAAAACCAAAGTAAATATTTAATACTGAAAACTGTTTCTTCCTGTGTTTGGGCACTTACGGCGGAATTTACTTCAGAGGTGTGAAACTGAATCAAAACTAAACGTTATGTGCAAACTACGCGGAAAATTTAAGAAATTGAGGCACAAACACTAAACATTTTTGACATTTCGGGGATAGAACAAGGACCACAGGGCCCAGGTATCCTCTGTTCGTACCTGCCATGCTCCCCTTAATTCCTCTTTCATTTCTTTCTTAAAATACAGAGAAGTCTAAAGCCCGAAAAGAAAGTCATGTGCTTTCAGCAAAGCATGGAAAATATACAAAATAGTTTGAAGCCACAGTCCACTCTATGCCTTTATGTGATTTATGTTTGTTTACAAATTAAATCTCGCTCTTCACGTCAGCCAATGATTTTTTTTTTTTTTTTTTTTTTTTGCATTTAAATGCATCGAAAGCCTTCAATAAGCTGACGTTGTCCATTGATTGTTGGGAAAAAAGTAATGGATGAATTAGTGAGGAGCTAGGAAAAATGTATGTCTTGTTTCTAGCTTCCTTTTTTTAAACAGCTATACTAATTATTCTTTTCCGCGCTCTCAATTCTGATAGGACGTTTAAATAATTAGTAATCATTTTGTCCTCACTTGACGCTTGCAAAGTTACAAGGTTATTTCCATTACAATTTGCAATTGATACAGCCTGTTTCAATTAATTAATGTGGATAATTTCTAAAGGGATCTGCTTATAATTTATAGTTCCTTCCTTTATTCGTAGTATTTTTTTTAGTGTTCTTTGCTGTGTTTATTTTTCTTTTGCCTTTCTTTTGCTTCTTCTTCCTTATACCAATTTTTCTTTCTTTTCCTGTGTTTATTTTTTTATGAGTTCTTAGTTATTGAAAATGAGAAGTACTGGGCTATAGGTTCAGTTACTATTGAAATACCTATCTTACCTATCGAAACCATACAAACCAATAGACCCGTAAACATGCGGTATATCAAAATATTATTCCATACACATCTTAAAACAGTTGAAAATTCTAGAGACAAAGGGAGGGGAGAACTACTGGTGGAAGCCAAGATAATACAACTAATGAATCTCCACAAACTTCTTCACTTTCCGCACTTAGAGAAGTTTATGATCTTTCCTTGCAATCCATGTCACACAATATTTGCACGATTTTATAAGAAATTCAACTAAATATTAATTCTTTAAATAAATGAAACAAACCGTTAAATCTAATGAATCTCACATATTATCATATTTTCAGAACAACTTGGTGGCACGGAACGTTCTTGAAATGAATTTCATTCGTCGAAATGAATTTCATGATTTCATTCAATGAATTTCTTTCCATGAAAAATAAATTTCAAGGTCATTCCCGGTTCTCGATATCTAACATAATAAACTTAAAAAAATATGAAGACATGTCATAATAATTGCATTCGTCACAATCATCACTCAATTTTTTTTTTTTTACATTCCGTGTCATTACATCGTTTTGACATTCTGAGAGTTTTAAAACCACGAATGTTCTGTTTCGGGATTGGACTATCAAACTTGAAGGTCTGAATATGAATTTTATTTGTTTGCTTTCTTTTCATTACAGTGTGCAAAAGCATAGACTGTTAGGTACGACAGTCCAACCTTTACCTCAGGTAATTTCGTAATTACACCACAACATCAATAAAGACATATTTAAAATGATGCAGGAAGAAGGAGAAAACGCAGTGCTTTATCTACTGACAAGTAATATTCATTGAAACATAAGAGATCGAGAGGCCGTGACAAATCGTTTCAGACAGTATCCTTATAAAAATTTGCCACGTCCCTAATCCCGTTTGTTTTTCATCAACGTGGTAACACTGGTTTGTTTTTCATAATCCCGTGGTAATGAACCGTAAGGAAGGAGCGACTTGGCTAAATAGTAACTGAGACTCTAAAAAATCTGTCGTTTTAATAACAGCAGATACATCAAATGAATTGACTTTTAATATTGACTCGAAATACATATAATTCATTAAGTTTAATGTTACCCATCACAAGCAACGAGCCTCATAAAATATGCCTGATTTTTGAAAAAAGAAGATAAACACCCCCCAAAAGTCAAGCGATCTTTTTGAAAATCGCACCATCACATTCAACAACTTAGAGAACTCTACTGTAGAAGTTTCAAGCTCCTATCAGAGGCAACACTATAGCGTTGCCTATAGTGAAGGCCATACGGCTCCAATGTTTTATTATTATTTTTTTTTTCCAGAGGCACTTCATATGGAAGGGGTCGTCGCATAGACTGCAGAGGGGGCTCATTTGATTAGAAATCGAGATTTATATTGCCCTTTTTAAGAGTCAAAAAAGATCAGAGGGCAACTAGCCCCCCCCCCCCAACATTTTTTTCAAAATGCAACCGATAAAAATTTTGAGATAGCCATTTTGTTAAAACTAGTTCAATGATCACAAAACAAAAACGCCAGTATCGACAAAAACCCCAGGGCCCCGGGGCAGGCGTTGTAAATTATACCCTGGGGCATATATGGTTCTTATGGAAGGAATGCTCGTCTAAACTTCAAAGAGGGCTCATTTGATTGGAAATTGAAAGTTCTAGTTCAATTTTTAAGAGCCAAAAGAGATCGGAGGGCACCTAGCCTCTCTCCCTCCACACCCTTTTTTTCTCAAACCCATCCAATAAGAACTTTGAGAAAGCCATTTTTTTTAATAGTTCAAAGACCGTATAAAGAAAACTCCGGGGTCGACACAACCCCCAGGGCCCGAGGGCAGGCGCTAAAAGTTATGCCCTGGGGGAATATATGGTTCATATGGAAGGGATGCTCGTAAAAACTTCAGAGAGAGCTGATTGGAAATTGGCAGTTCTAGTTTAGTTTTTGAGAGTCAAAAGTAGAATGCCTCTAATGAATTAGCTTAAGGCCCTAGGACCATGCTATTTGCTTGATGCTTTTCAAAGAGAGTGAGTATCCTCTCACACCTATGTTCCTTGGTACCTTTCCAAGCAAAGTGATCAAATACGTTTTGGAACTATGGTTGAGATTGTATAATGCAATCAGACTGGTTTCGTTTCACGGGTTCATTAATAGAACAACTAATGTTTTTGAAAAGGGTAATTACTTGAAACTTCAATAACCAAATTAAACTTCCGATGGTTAAGAATGCGTCACTGGATGATTACAGAACTGTGAATGATGAAAAGTTGTATCATTTACCAAAAAAATAACTTTACTTGCGAAAAAGAGTATAGCATTTGCAAATTGGACTGTTTGAACGATATTGATTTTTGATTGAATAATAGGGATGTGAATGATCCTAATTTGCGAATTGGATTGTATGAAGGTGGTAAAAAAAGGGTTAAACTAATCACCAGTTAAGGTAAGCCCGAAGGGTTTATTAACTCATAGCTTATCTATTATAAATTTGAAAGAGCATCAATCTATGGGAATGGTTAACAATGATAAAATGGTCTTGTGACTTGACCTGGCTTTACTTCTTCGATGTGTTCTGTATAATACACAAGTGGCGTTTGAACAGTGTTGTCAATTTAAAATATGGTCTAACGTTTTAGTATACTAGAAAGTTGATACTAAGAGAGATGTAGATGGCAAGAAAAGAGTTTTAATAAAGAAATTCAGAACAATCCCTAGAAATCCTTACAAATCAAGTAGTGAGGTATACATGAGTATGAACTATCAAGAATCATAAGCACAAACGACCCTAACCACCAGGGACTTCAACCCCCTAAAGGTCCCATATCCCCAAACTCCAAGAGGGCCCCTCCCCTCCAACTTTTTGCCCCTCCCCCCCCCCCCCATTTTTTTGAATTTTTTTTTGAAGTTTTTCTTTTTTTAACTTCTTTTTTATTATTTTTTTTAACATGTTATATTTTTTTACCTTTTTTTTACATTTCTTCGAATGAGATGAAACATACTTAAAACATTGAAAATCACATTTAATATTTTCCAAACTCATAATGAGAAGGGTATGGATATGTTAGTCATGACCTTTACTATTAGAAAAATAAAGTTTGTAGTAGCACTTTTTTTTATTGGACAAAATCTTTTTCTTTTTTTTTTGACTTTGATATTATTCAACTTTTTTTTTACGTATCTTAAAATGACATGAAATATGCTTATACCTCTAACAATTGTACTCTATGCTTGCTCAGAGGCGCGATGCAGCTTTCCCACTGGTACTTTATTGCCGGTTATCGACACTACCTAGTTTATTGCATGTATTAAATCAGTATTTTTTACGCAGTGGAACGATTAACACATAACTCATATCTTTAAAAAAGTGAAGAAGGAGCATTTTAATAAAGTGTGTTCACATGACAATGTTATTGTAGCACTGAATGCCGACAAGGAGAACTATTTAAACTATGAAACAAGTACAAGTGGTAGCACTATCGGAAATGTATGCATGCATTGTCATGACAGTAAGGAATTAAATTTCTTTGGAGTACCGAAAAAATTCAACTCTTATGTTGGAGGATATGCGAGATTGAGATCTCCAGAGATGATTGCACTCAAAGAGAAAGCCAACATAAAAATAATCGTTGATGATAGAGGACAACTCCTTGCTACTGTTGCAGGTAACACATTACGTTTTGATACATCCAATCTTCAGCTTTCGGGTATTAGCATTCAACGGAAGGTAAAAAAAAAGAAAGACCTACTCTTATACTAATATCATAAACCATATCTTGTCTACGGGTCGAAACTGTTACCTGTGTAAAAATAATGTGATAATAGACAGTGAAATTGCCAGAAAAATAAAAAGGGCACTGGCAGAAAATATCACTATGGAATATAAAGATGAATCGATGAAAAACAAAGTACCAGCAAACGTTCCTGAATAAATAAAAAAAACATCTCATTCAGGAAATTATGAAAATAATTTTGTAAATAAGTAACAAACTCTTTATTGTTTTTACCTATTGGATACACAAAGCAGAGATTTCTTTCAAGAAATTATGAAATAACTGTAAGTAAGTAACAATCTCTTTCTTAAAGTCCCCTCTTGGATACACAATGCAGAAATTTGATTTAAGAAATTATGAAAAAAAATGTAAGTAAGTAGTAAATTTTTTCTTGAATTCGCATCCTGGATAAACAACAAAGACATTTCATTCAAGAAATTATGACAAAATTCTAAGTAAGTAACAAACTCTTTATTGTTTTCACGTCTTGGATGCATGATGTAGAAATTTCATTCCAGTAATTATGAAAAATTTTTAAGTAAGTAACAATCTCTTTCTTGAAGTTTCCTCTTGGATTCACAATATGGAAATTTCATTCAAGAAATTATGAAAAAATTGCAAGTAGGCAACAAACTCTTTCTTGAAGTCACCTCTTGGATACGCAATGCAGAAACTTCATTTAAGAAACTATGAAAAAAATTTAAGTATGTAAGTAAGTAACAAATTCTTCCTTGAATTCACCACCTGGATAAACAAAAAAGACATTTTCAGGAAATTGTGACATTCAAGAAATTGTGACAAAAGCCTAAGTAAGTAGCAATCTCTTTCTTGAATTCCCCCCTTGGATACACAATACGGAAATTTCATTCAAGAAATTATGAAAATATTTGTAAGTAAGTAACAAACTCTTTATTGATTTCACCTCTTGGATACACAATACAGATACATCATTCAAGAAGTTATGAAAAAATCGCAAGTAAGCAACAAACTCTTTATTGATTTCACCTCTTGGATCCGCAATACAGAAATTTCATTCAATAAATTATGAAAAAATTGTAGGCCTACGTAAGTAAAAAACTCTTTCTTGAAGTCACTTCTTGGATACACAATGCAGAAACTTCTTTTAAGACAATTAGGGGAAAAAATGTAAGTAAGTAAGTAACAAACTCTTTCTTGAATTCGCAGTTTGGATGTACAATACAGAAATTTAAGTCAGGAAATTATGAAAAAAAATTGTAAGTAATTAACAAACTCTTTCTTGATGTCACCTCTTGGATACACAATACAGAAATTACATTTAAAAATTATGAAAAAAAATTGTAAGTAAGTAGGAAATTCTTTCTTGAATTCGCCTCCTGGATAAACAAAAAGGACATTTCATTCAAGAAATTATGACAAAATTCTAAGTAAGTAACAAACTCTTTATTGTTTTCACGTCTTGGATATTAACGATTATTTTTATGTTGGCATTCTCTTTGAGTGCAATCATCTCTGGAGATCTCAATCTCGCATATCCACCAACATAAGAGTTGAATATTTTTTGGTACTCCAAAGAAATTTAAGTCCTTACTGTCATGACAATGCATGCATACATTTCCAATAGTGCAACCACTTGTACTTGTTTCATATTTTAAATACTTCTCCTTGTCGGCATTCAATGCTACAATAACTTTGCCATGTGAACACACTATATTAAAATACTCCATCTTCACTTTTTTCAAGATATGACATGTGTTTATCGTTCCACTGCGTAAAAAATACTGATTTAATACATACAATAAACTAGGTAGTGTCGATAACCCGCCATAAAGTACCAGTGGGAAAGCTGCATCGTGTCTCTGAGCATGCATAGAGTACAATTGTTAAAGCCATAAGTATATTTCATGTCATTTTAAGATACGTAAAAATAGTTGAATAATTTCCAAAAAAAAAAATTTTGTCCAATAAAAAAAGGGCTACTTCAAACATTATTTTTCTAATAGTAAAGGTCATGACTAACATATCCATACCATTCTCATTTTGAGTTTGGAAAATATTAAATGTGATTTCTCTAAGTTTTAAGTATGTTTCATCTCATTCGAAGACATGAAAAAAAAGTTGAAAAAATATATTATGTTCAAAAAATAATAAAAAAGTACAACAAAAAACTTCAAAAAAAGTAAAAAAAGGGGGGGGGGGGAGTTGGAGGGGAGGGTCCCTCTTGGAGTTGGGGGATAGGGGACCTTTGGGGGTTGAAGTTCCTGGTTGTTAGGGTCGTTGGTTCTTATGATCCTTGACGGTTCATACTCATATATACCTTACTACTTGATTTGTAGGGATTTCTGTAGATTGTCCTGAATTGCTTTATTAAAATTCTTTACTTGCCATCTACATCTCTCTTAGTATCAACTTTTAGTATAGTACAACACTGTTCAAACGCCACTTGTGTATTATACAGAACACATCGAAGAAGTAAAGCCAGGTCAAGTCACAAGACCATTTTATCATTGTTAACCATTCCCATAGATTGATGCTCTTTCAAATTTATAATAAATAAGCTACGAGTTAATAAACCCTTCGGGCTTACCTTAACTGGTGATTAGTTTAACCCTTTTTTTTACCACCTTCATACAATCCAATTCGCATATTAGGATCATTCACATCCCTATTATTCAATCAAAAATTAATATCGTTCAAACAGTCCAATTTGCAAATGCTATACCCTTTTTTTCGCAAATAGAGTTATTTTTTGGTAAATGATACAACTTTTCATCATTCATAGTTCTGTAATCATCCAGTGTCACATTCTTAACCATCGGAAGTTTAATTTGGTTATTGAACTTACAAATAATTACCCTTTTCAAAAACATTAGTTGTTCTATTAATGAACCCGTGAAACGAAATTAGTCTGATTGCATTATACAATCTCAACCATACTTCCGAAACGTGTTTGATCGCTTTGCTTGGAAAGGTACCAAGGAAAATAGGTGTCAGAGGATACTCACTCTCTTTGAAAAGGTGTAAAGCATCAAGTAAATAGCATTGTCCTAGGGCCTCAAGCAAATTCATTAGATGCATTCTACTGTCAAAAGAGATTGGAGAGCAAATAGCCCCCCCCCCACCAACCCTTTTCCCCAAATGTATTCGATAAAAATTTTGAGAAAGCAATTCTGTTAAAAAATAGTTCAAAAGTCAGATAAGGAAAACTCAGGTGACGACACAACCCCCCAGGGCCCGGGACAGGCGTTGTAAGTTATGCCTTGGGGGTATATATGTTTCTTAAGAAAGGGATGCTCGTATAAACTTCAATGAGGGCTCATTTGATTGGAAATTGAAAGTTCAAGTTCACTGTTTAAAAGTGAAAAAATATTCGAGGACAAGTAGCCTTCCCCCCACGCCTTTTTTTCCAAAACTATGCGCTGAAAATTTTGAGATAGCCGTTTGGTTTAAAATAGTTCAAAGGTTAGATAAGAAAAACTTCGATGTCAATACAACCCCAGGGCCCTGAGGCAGGTGTTCTAAGTTATGCCTTGAGGACATGTGTGGTGTCTTATAAAAGGGATGGTCGTAAAAACTTCATAGAGGGGTCATTTGATTGGAAATTGAAAGTTCTAGTTCACTTTTTAAGATTCAAGAGATCGGAGGGCAACTAGCCCCCAACCACCCACCTCTTTTTTCCCCAAACCAATCCAATAAAATTTTAAGATTGCCATTTCGTTAAGAATAGTTCAAAGCTCAGATAAGAAAACTTCTATGTCGATCCAACCCCCTGGGGCCTGGGGCAGGCGATGTAAGTAATGCTCTGGGGGCATACATGTTTCTTATGGAAGGGATGCTCGTATAAACTTCGGAGAGGGCTCATTTGATTGGAAATTGAAATTTCTCATTCACTTTTTAAGAGTAAAAAATATCAGAGAGCAACTAGCACCCCCTCCCCCCCTCCACGCCCTATTTTCCTCAAACCCATCCCACAGGAACTTTGAGTTAGCCATTTTTTTTAATAGCTCAAAGATCATATAACGAAAACTCCAATTTGTTGGGAATTGGCTGCGTTGTAAGTTATGCCTTGGGGACAACTGTAGCTTTTATGGAAGGGTTGCTCGTATAAACTTCAGAGAGAGCTCATTTGATTGGAAATTGAAAGTTCAAGTTCAGTTTTTGAGAATCAAAAGAGATCAGAGGGCAACTCCCCTCTGATCTCTTTGGGGCATCCTCCCCCACGCCCCTTTTTCCCCAAATGCATCTGATAAAAAATTTGGAGATAGCCATTTTGTTCAAAATAGTTCAAAGGTCAGATAAAAAAAACTTCGGTGTAAAAAAAACCCAGGGCTTGGGGGCAGGCGTTGCAAATTATGTCCTGGGGACATATCTGTTTCTTATGGAAGGGATACTCGTATAAACTTCAGAGAGGGATCATTTGAACGGAAATTGAAAGTTCTAGTTCAATTTTTAAGAGTCAAAAGTGATCAGAGGGCCCCTAGCCCCCACGCCCTTTCTTCCCAAAACCCATCCAATACAAAATTTGAGATAGTAATTTTTTAAAGTAGTGTAAAGGTCAGATAACAAAAACTCGGGTGCCGACACAACCCCCAGGTCCCGAGGGGCAGGCATTGTAAGCGATGTCCTGGGGCCATATATGGCTCTTATGAAATATATACTCGCATAAACTTCAGATAGGGCTAATTTGATTGAAAATTAAAATTTCTAGCTCACTTTCTCAGAGTCAAAATAGATTAGAGGGCAACTAGCCCCTCCCCCTTCACGCATTTTCTTCCCCAAACCGACCTGATTAAAACTTTGAGATGATTATTTTGTTAAAAATATGCCAGACGTTAGATTTAAAAACCCAGGGTCGACACAACCCCCCGAGGCCCGGGGACAGGCTTGGTAAGTTGTGTCCTGGGGCATATATGCTCGTATAAACTTCAGAGAGGGCTCATTTGATTGAATATGGAAAGTTCTAGTTCACTTTTGAACGGCCAAAAGAGACCGAAGGGGCAATCAAAAAGGATCGGGAAGTTAGCCCCCCTTCCATCCTTTTCCCCAAACCCATCCGAGGAAAATTTTTAGATAACCATTTTGTTAAAAATAGTTCAAACATCAGATAATAAAAAGTTCGAGGTTGACACAAACCCATTTTTTTACTTTGATATTGTTACTTGGATACCAGTTTTGATTCTTTGATGAACATTAGATTTTGAAAAAAAAAGTTTGATTTTGAAATATGAGATTTTTAAAACTTTAAACTTTTTGCAATCAAAAACGAACAAATATTAATTCAAAGAAAAAATTCCGAAAAAGAAGTTTTGCAAAGAAAAATAAAGGCCATTTTAAACTTAAGATGAGCAGAAACAAATACCTGTAAAAATTCTAACTCAAAACGACCAGAAATTATTATTAAAGAATAAATGAAACCCAAAACGAACAGAAATTAAATATACTTTTCTTTGAGAAACTTTTTTTTTCGGAAAGTTTTTTTTAATTAATCTACAAAAATATGGATTTTTTTTTGCAAGAAGAAAGAACACGGATGCGTGTTTAGGGCAATAGGTTGCGAAATTTGGCCACTGTTCACGTGTTATATTTGCTATTGAGATATATACGTTTTTTTTAGGGGGGGGAGAGAAAATTTTATGCCGGGGGAAGTTTCCACAGAGAGAATTATCTATGGGGAAAGAATCTTCTTTCATACACGTATTGACTTCGATTGGTTTTAAGTTTTAATGTTGCTTCTTACTTTCAGTCGAAAAAACTTGTCTTTTTATTTTTAATAACAAAATAATTAGAAATTTAATACCAATTAGCCAAGTCCCGCTGGCTCAGTCAGTAGAGTGTGTGGTTAATAAGGCTCTTAATCACAGTGCCGTCAGTTTGATCCCCATTCTAGACGTTTTTCTATCCGCAGAAGGTGCAAATATTGAGAGTATATTATTTAATTGGTATATTATATTGGTATGTTTTCTTTAATTAATCTAGTAAAATATGGATTTTTTTTTGCAAGAAGAAAGAACACGGATGCGTGTTTAAAGCAGTAGGTTAAAGCAAAGAGGTGTTTAAAGCACAATAAGTGAGAATTATCTATGGTAAAGGAATCTTCCGGGGGAATTTTCCAGAGAAAATTTTAAATGGGGGGGGGGAATTCCGTAGCATGATTTGAAAAATTGTCAAATATTAAATTTAAAAAACAAGGTTTTTAGCTGAAAGTCAGGAGCCACATTAACACTTAAAACGAACAGAAATTACTCTTTATGTGAGAGGAGCTGCCCCATCATCATCTCTCGATCTTTGCGCTAATGTTTGACTTTTTGCCACAATGTTTTAAGAACGATTTCTGAAACAAAAGGCCGTTTAATTTGAATGAGAATTATTGTTAAAGAACTTTAGGACTTTAACGCAAAGAGTGAGGGATTGAGAAGGGGGCTACCTCTTTCATACACGTATTGACTTCGATTCATTTTAAGTTTTAATGTTGCTTCTTACTTTCAGTCGAAAAAACTTGTCTTTTTATTTTTAATAACAAAATAAATGGAAATTTAATACCAATTAGCCAAGTCCCGCTGGCTCAGTCGGTAGAGTGTGTGGTTAATAAGGCTCTTAATCACAGTGCCGTCAATTTGATCCCTATACTTGACGTTTTTATATCCGCAGAAGGTGCAAATATTGAGAGTATATTAATTTTTGGTATATTATATTGGAGTAGGGAGGCCTTTATAGACACCCCGGGGCCCGCGTGCTGCCATCTATAATTGAGTCTAACGCCAGGCTAACAGAATTTATTCAAGGATTATTGATCGAGTCTAATGGGGTTAATGCTCCCTTTTTCAATGTCAATTTATTTGTTGTTTCTAAGTGTAATGACTCTGGGACGAAGTTTGCACATGCGCATTGAATTCTAACGGGAAGAGATGTATTGATCGACTCGAGGGGAACCGGATTTCTGAGGAATTGATTTACATAAGCTGACGGTGAATTATTGATTCTATCGGGAATAGGATCACGTGTCTTTTTCTAAGCCAATCAGGGAGTTACGTAAGGTTTCCCATTACATCACAATTTACCCATGAGATTTTGTATATAACGGACATGAGTTGTGGCTAAACTATCATAAAGTTTTAAGACACAATGGAACAAGCATCTGATATTATTGATTTGGAAACTTTGGATACATCGATTTATAATGTGAGTTCTGTTTAGTAAATTTTCTTAGTTTATTTCCAAATAAAATCATTTTACATAGTCCCACTCCAGTAAAATTCAGGGTATACCCCCCCCCCACAATACAAACTTCACTATATGATGTTTATAGTCGATAGAAAGCGTAAAATACACTCTTTTTTGCCATGTAAACCCCATCCTCCCTCCCTCCCCTCTGTTTACGACTTTAATTCTTTCATTAGAAATTTATTCTTTTCTGTATCTTACCTAAAAGTGACAGTCAACTTCTGTCAACCCTTAGCTTTTAAGCCGCTACGACTTGACTTAAGCATTTCCGCGAAGATTTAATCAGGTGTAATAATTGAACCCTTTAAACTATACCCGGCTTTGCTAAATATACAAGATTTTGGATAGCAAAAGCTTCCGCTGAAAAGGATAGTTTTTCCCGTCAAATTAAAAAAGTTTCATGCAGAAAGAGATTGCTGCTGATTAAGCTTGCGAAATTCTATGTTCTATGTAAGAAGGAACCGAGTTATTTCCAAAATTAAGGTCTAACAAATATCTTTAGGACATTATGTAAAAGGCGGGGGGGGGAATTATGTAAGAGGGGGAGGGGGTGCTAACAACCCTTTAGAGTACATATTTTTTAGATAAATCTTGAAATGTCTCACAGGAAAACGAGAGCCATTATTCCTTTTTTTCTAGCTTTCTTTCGATAAAGTTTCTTTTATATTCCCCTGAGGGGGCGTGAAAACTAAGTTTCTTCCACATTTACGCACAAGACGAGAAGGAAAAGTCCTTAGGATTAGCATGAAGTCTAAATTAAGTGTAAATTGAATAGCATTTTTACCTATGATCACAAATTTTAGGCCTATTCGCTGGGTTAACGATCTTTTTTATGTAATTTTAAGCCTATAGACTGGAACATTTAAATTGTTTTCTAAATGGTAAAAATAGAAACATTGATTTCCATCCTAAGCTACAGACTACTGTTTGTCAAAGTTTATTTTTCACAAGTTGTGTAATAAAAACGTTTGATTTCTAAGCCTAGTATATTTCTCGCAAATTTTTACTTTTTGCTTTATTGAAAAGGGGGATAAATGCTTTCTAGACAAAATTATGGTTAGGGGCGGGGGTACTAATTTTTCTTCTGTAAAAAAAGGGGGAATCATTATTCCATACTAAATTTTTTCTTCTTTTTAAGGAAAATGATGAGAAATGCGCACCTCCGCCTGAAAAGAGGGCAAGACACACAGAGGCAACCCCTTTGAGACCATTCAATTATTAAGTATGCTGGCCCTTCCCCGACCCCAAAACAAAGCAGGAGGGATACAGGTCCATCTGCACTCCATGAGCAAGGCGAGAATGTGACTATCCCCGCCCTACACGGACAAGATGCTGCCCCCTCGAACCCCAGTTATGTTGCGGGGCCTTCTTTGGTCCTATTACAAGCCAAAAATGCACACCCTTCAAGCCCCAGTTGAGCTACGGGGCCTTCCGTGCCAGCCCCTATGCAGCCAGGTAGAAAACCGAAAAGAGAATGGACGGCTTCTCATAATATGGTGAACCCCGTTGTACAAGCCAGTGTCATCGCCGCCTCCACCACATCTATACAATGAACGGACGTCACCGTGCCATCTAACCCCCATCATGCTTTACCAGGACCATCTGGCACTCAACTGCAGCGGGAATATAAAAATGTAAGCATTTTTACCATTTTTTCAACACAGTAAAAGCGTTTCAGAGATATTAAAAGACATTTTGCTCTCAAAGGAAATATAGCGTTCTTCCTTTTGAGTGAGGTCAAGTGCATGCATTTACCCTGCTAAATTCTCTTAGCGAAGCCAAAAATGGCACTATATGCAGGTCAGGTTGGTAAGTAGCAAAATCTTTGCGATATAATCTGCATTATTAACGAACGCTTAATATTGCTTCTACTATTATTATAAAAACAATTTTCTATCGGAATGAGAGGAGATGGTCTGAAAGGGATAGGCTATCTATTAAAGACCCTGGTTTTTTCAAAGTAGATAGAGTATTAAAATGAAATTTTCTGAGGGGTTGTTTGAACAAAATCAAAACATATTAAGTTATCTTTTAGATTATATTAAGTTGGAACTTTCAGAATATATATACAGTAGAGAACAGTAAATTAACCAAATTCTACTATGCGCCTACTGCTACTACTACTAAGCACTTTTTAAATAATAATCCAATTTTAAAAGTAGGGGGAACTAGACACTTTAAAAATAAGCTATTTTCTTTTATAGGTTGTATTGGTACCATATTCACCATCACCTCCCCCCCCCTGCTCGTTAGTTGAAGAAGAAGAAGACGCGCCTGTGGAGCTCTCCAACAATTCAACATGGAATGGTAATTTACTTGAAATACCAGATAATATTGACAATTTTTTAACCGATTATTTTAATGTAGATAATAGCGCAGTTGAGCAGGGGGACTTAACTTTGCTAAGTTCAAACACCTTACAGCTTTTAGATGATTTTACCCGGGAATTAACGGGTAACCCTCCCCCCACTGATTACATACTTTCACTTCAAACTAATGAAGTGGCTTCGAACAACTTTATTATTGAACAATGTGGGGGAGGGGTTGGTCATAATGTACACGAGGGGGAGGGGGAGGGTGACAATACCCAATTTATAACATTTCCTGAATTCCAACTGTCAAATTCAATTTTAAATACGATAGTCGTTTACACTGCAACTTTTGGGGACACTTTTAATTCGCTTATGGGGGTAATTTTGTATTTGACCCTATAGAAATTGTTCATATATATATATAGATTGAATTCGTGCACTGCTAGAAAACCAGATTCAGTTGTGTGGGGGGGTAGGGATTCAATTAAGGTTTCAATTGTTTTAAAGATATTTAATTTAAATGAGGGCAAAAGTGAAGTTTATCATCATTATGTACATACCGAGATGTTAGTGGTCTATCCGCATTTGGAAAATTTTGAAGGCGTGTTTTTGGATTGGATAGACCACATTATTATGGATCTCGAAAATTATAACGAAAACGGTAGTGGGTATGCGGTTTTATTTATTGGAAATTTAAGCGTTAATGTTTGTAAATTTAAAAAAGATGTACAATGTCTTGAAATTAATACACGAATTGTTCTTATCAATCGTTCAGCCAATGCATCCTTTATCGGGCTGTGACTATGATAAAGTGTTGTATTATATTTCAATAGAACCTTCTGCACATGAGGATTAACAAATTCGCTACCGCGATCTGATTGAATTTTTCTTCATTAATCCTGTTCAAGAATACTTTCTAAAGCATGAGCAACTTCAACACCTCTCTTTGATTGCAATGAAATGGCATAGGCATAGCGACTAAAAACACTGGTTGCCACTAGAATATATTTGTAGGGTGCATTGTGACGCTATTGAATCGCATCTAAAGTTAAAAGATCAGTTTGCATTATATGCAGAGGGAAAAAGGCTTTAGTTTGTCGATATTGTTTGCCACGAAGCCTGCGATTCCGATGCAGTGTGTAACTCGGTTCATTTTCTAGATACTCTTTTGCTTTTCTTAATGTGCTGCCATCTATGTCATAGGCAACTTTAGAAAGCGTTGTGGGGGAACTTAGACTTCACGCTTCACCAATATTTTGATAGACATGCTTCAAAACTTCAACCATTTTGAACGCAAACACGTAGTGTAATGTCCACTTCCCTTTTGAACACTGAAGGGTGAATCAATCTGTCTTCGCTTTTGACTAGCCACAGGTGTTATGAAATCATTGCTGCTGCTGCTGCTAGTATTCTCCAATATTGAATCTTATTCTATGTTAAATGGTGGTGTTGGTGTTGTTGGAGGACTATATTCTCTTAGTTTCTTTAGAATTTGCTTAGTGCCAATAAGACTTTTGGGGAAGTTTGATGCATTTAGAAAGGCGTATAGATTATTGTCAAATGATAAGTCCTTTACGATTCGTCACCATATCAAAAATTAAATCAACTAGATTATAACTTTTTCCCTGAATGGTAATTCGTTTCCCTGCGCTATCAACTTGAACTTTATCATCACCAGCAGTTTCCAACCTGAGATATGCTAATACTCTTTTACTCTGTTCTCGATAGGTCACTGGCAATAGGTTTCCAATCGTTGACACTATGGAATTCAATTCCTTCTCCTTTGATTGCACAGAATCCTGTGATGTTTCCAGTTTAGGGGGATCTGTGACGATGACGGTGGATCACTCACGATAAGGTCTATGTTTGTCAACACGTCGCAATGCATCTTGAAGTAAAACTAGCTTATTGTCATCAGCAATATTCTCATCATTAATGAGTTTGCTTCGATTGTCTTCAAAATGTTCCACGGGCAAGAGGACAAGTTCAAATGGAGTCAATTTATAGGGTTAAGCCAATCTATAGAGAAAACTGTTTACAAGTCCTGCAATTATTGCCAGTAAAAGTGTAAAAAACTACCGCCCACTTGAAGGAGACGTTTTTTTTAAAAAATTTCCCTTGTTTTTGCAAGCCAAGGCACGTCCAGTGGAACGATGTTGCTTTGTCTGTTGTCTAACACCTTCTGACCAGTCTACATTGCCCTCAGTTAAATTTAAACAAAGTTCAGATATTAGACTAATGAAATCATTGTCAACACCATGTTTGAGTATAACCTTCCTGAGTGTAGGTTTTGAAGTACCTAAAACGGAAAATAAATGCCGTTGTTCGTGTAGTTTCTTCAATGTCAAGATGGCAACTAATAGGTTTTTTCTACTCTTCACCGGAAGATACACAGTAATTTCTTTGTCGAAAATATCTTTGACTATACGTAGATCCTCGGGTGTGCTCTGATTAAGATCTAGCAAAATGTACCCGTAGGCGTTATTTGTCGCCTGAGTGTACGCTGACAGCAGAAATTTGGGGACGCCTGGATACATTTGCTTATTGAGAGTTATATGCGAGCTAGAATCACGAACAACTCGATAGATAATATAGTTGGTGCAATTAAAAGCAAGGGTTCTCATACATTTGTTCTGATGAAACAGATTGTGTAGAACTAGGGTTATGGAAATGTGTTCATGATGAGAGCGAACGGTAAACAACTATAGCATTTCTTGATAAAAATGCTCAATGGATTCAGCTAAATTATCACTAATTAACCATGAATTTTTCACAATAGTATCGAAAACATCTAGTCCCCTCATATATTGTATCGGCGTAGATATGAAAATAGCAGTTGCTTTGTTATAGAATTCCTGCAATATACTATAGCAATAATAAATTTTCTTTGGCTTTTCCAAAAAACATTTTATTACAATTTTGAATTAGTTTAGCTAAAAGTGTCGTTTTCCCAATCATTGATGGGCCACACAGATCCGACCTGAATGGTATTTTAAATTGATACATAGTGCTGTTGACAACAGTCGGACTACAACTAACTGTAAACCATACTTGTCCAATGAATAAATAATAATTTTCTCATAGATCTATCTAGTACAAGAACAACAAAAACAATATTTCATTCATTTATTAACATAAAAACACTTTTCTGTTCAACAAGAACAACATTTATTAAGATATAAAACACTTCTTTTCAATAAGAACAACATTTATTATCATAAAAAACACTTCTGTTCAAACAAGAACAACATAAAAACACAACAACATTTTTTTTTTCAACAAGAACAATATTTATTATAAAAAACATTTGTTCAACAAGAACAACAAACACTATTTGTATAATAGCATTTATTGTCATAAAAAAAAACTTTTTGTCCAGCAGCACTATTTGCACACACACACACATTTTTGTCCAGCAAGAACAAACTTTTTGTACAACACTTGAAAAAAAACACGAAATTAAAATAGCACAGTTGAATACTATGAATTTAAAAGGATACCCCCCACCCCTGGGAGCCGCGGGCCGAAGGCCGGTCGCGGGCGGGACCCCCCATTCCCTGGGAGCCGCTGGCCAAAGGGCCGGCTTGGGGCGGGACCCCCCCTGGGAGCAACGGAGGATTGAAACAGTATACAATAGTCGTCGTCACTGTCATGTCACTGTTACATTCTCTTGATGTTTTCAAGATTCATTTGGATCCTTTTCGTTGAAATTCAACTGGTAGATTACATCACTAGGAGTTTCTCGTGGTCTATAATGTCACTTATACACTCTCTAGACGTTTCAACGTTCATTTTGGATTTCTTTCGTTGAAAAATAAGAGTTGGGTTATTTCAGTAGTTTTTGTTGTGGTTTACCTAGTCACTGGTGCATTCTCATGATGTTCCAAAGTTCATTTTAGATTTTTCTTTCCTTGAAATGTAAGAGTTGGAATATTTCGGTAGTGCTTGTTGTGGTTTATCTAGTCAATATTACATTCTCTTGATTTTTCAAAGTTCATTTTTGATTTTTTTTTTGTTGAAATGCAAGAGTTAGATTATTTCAGTGGTATTTTGTAGTAGTTTACCTAATCACTGTTACATTCTCTTGATGTTTCAAAGTTCATTTTAGCTTTTTTTTTGTTGAAATGCAAGAGTTAGATTATTTCAGTAGTGTTTTGTTGTGGTTTACCATGTCACTGTTACATTCTCTTGATGTTTCAAAGTTCATTTTGGATTTTTTTCGTTGAAATGTAAATGTTGGAATATTTCAGTAGTGTTTGTTGCGGTTTACCTAGTCACTGTTACATTCAGATGATGTTCCGAAGTTCATTTTAGATTTTTTTGTTGAAATGTAAGAGTTGGAATATTTCGGTAGTGTTTTATAGTGGTTTACCTTGTCACTCAGACATTCTCTTGATGTTTCAAAGTTCATTTTGGATTTTTTTTTTTTTTAAATATAAGAGTTGGATTATTTCAGTAGTGTTTTGTCGTGGTTTACCATATTACTGTTACATTTCCTTGATTTTTCAAAGCTCATTTTAGATTTCTTTAGTTGAAATGAAAGAGTTGGAATATTTCAGCAGTGTTTTGTCGTGATTTACCTTGTCACTGTTAAATTCTCTTGATGTCTCAAAGTTCATGTTGGATTTTTTTCGTTGAAATGCAAGAGTTGGAATTTTTCAGTAGTGTTTTGTTAATGTTTACCTTGTCACTGTTACTTTTTCTTGATACCTCAAATTTAATGTTAGATTTTTTTTTTCATTGACATATAAGATTTGGAATATTTCAGTAGTGTTTCGTCATTGTATGTCTTTTCACTGTTAAATTGTCTTAATTTTTAAATTTTCATTTTGGATTTATCTCATTGAAATTCAAGAGTTTAAATATTTCAGTAGTGTTGTGTCATTATTTACATTGTCACTGTTACATTCTCTCGATTTTTCAAAGTTCATTTTGTATTATTTTTTTTTTAAATGTATGAATTGGAATATTTCAGTAGTGTTTTGTCATGGTTTACCTTTTCTCTGTTACATTCTCTTGATGTTTTAAAGTTCATTTCGGATTTTTTTTCTTGAAATGTAAGAGTTGGAATATATTATTTCAGTAGTGTTTTGTCGTGGTATACCTTGTCACTGTTACATTCTCTTGATGTTTCAGAGTTCATTTTGTTTTTTTTTCGTTGAAATTCAAGAGTTGGAATGTTTAAGTATTGTTTTATGGCGATTTACTTTATCGCTGTTTCACACGTTTTGTTGAAACAGGCTAGAATAGATTAGGTTAGGTTAGCCTAAGTACGCGTGCGTACGTAGGCTAACCTAACCTAACCTAATCTAACCTATTGTAACCTAACGTATGTAACAGTGACAAGGTAAATCACGACAAAACACTACTGAAATATTCCAACTCTTGCATTTCAACGAAAAAACAACACAAAATGAACTCTGAAACATCAAGAGAATGTAACAGTGACAAGGTAAACCACGACAAACACTACTGAAATATTCCATCTCTTACATTTCAAGAAAAAAAATACTAGCAGCAGCAGCAGTAATGATTTTATAACACCTGTGGCTAGTCAAAAGCGAAGACGGATTGAATCACCCTCCAGTGTGCAAAAGGGGAGTGGACATTCCACTACGTGTTTGCGTTCAAAATGGTTGAAGTTTTATATCTTAATAAATGTTGTTCTTGTTGAAGAGAAAAGTGTTTTTATGTTAATAAATGAATGAAATATTGTTTTTGTTGTTCTTGTACTAGATAGATCTATGAGAAAATTATTATTTATTCATTGGACAAGTATGGTTTACAGCTAGTTGTAGTCCGACTGTTGTCAACAGCACTATGTATCAATTTTCTTTGGTTTTTGGAAAAACCAAAGAAAATTTATTATTGCTATAGTATTTTGCAAGAGTCCTACGATCAAATAACAGCTATTGCCGAACCCATGCTAATACAGTTCATATGAGGATATGATGTTGTCAATTTTATTGAACCAAACTCATGGTTGATTTGTAATCATTTGGCTGATTAAGTTGAGCATTTCTCAGAAAATATAGTGCAGCTGTTACCCGTTAATTATCATCATAGCCACATGTCCACAACCCTAGTTCTACACAATCTGTTTCATCAGAGCAAATGTCTGAGAACCCTTGCTTTGAATTGCACCATCCATATTATCTATCGAGTTGTTCGTGATTCTAGCTCGCACATAACTCTCAATAAGCATATATATCCAGGTGCCCCCAAATTTTTGCTGTTAGTGTATACTCAGTTAACAAATGAGCCCTTCGGGTAAATTTTTCTAGATCTAAACCAGAGCACATTCAAGGACCTACGTTTATTCACAGATTTTTTGACGACGAAATTACTATATATTTTCCGGTGAAAAGTAGAAAAAGCTATTAGTTGCCATCATGACACTGAAGAAACTACACGAACAACGGTATTTATTTTCTGTTTTAGGTACTTCAAAACCTCCACTCAGGAAGGTTATACTCAAACATGGTGTTGACAATGATTTCATTAATCTAATATCTGAACTTTGTTTAAATTTAACTGAGGGCAATGTACACTTGTCAGAAGGTGTTAGACAACAGACAAAGCAACATCTTTCCACTGTACGTGCCTTGGCTTGCAAAAACAAGGGAAATTTTTTTTAAAGAAAACGTCTCCTTCAAGCGGGCGGTAGCTTTTTACACTTTTACTGCCAATAATTGCAGGACTTGTAAACAGTTTTCTCTAGAGAATGGCTAAACCCTATAAATTGACTCCATTTTAACTTGTCCTCTCGTCCGTGGAACATTTTGAAGACAATCTAAGCAAATTCATTAATGTTGAGAATATTGCTGATGACAATAAGCTAGTTTTACTTCAAGATGCATTGCGACGTGTGGACAAACATAGACCTTATCGTGAGCGATTCACCGTCATCGTCACAGATCCCCCTAAACTGGAAACATCACAGGATTCTGTGGAATCAAAGGAGAAGGAATTGAATTCCATAGTGTCAACGATTGGAAACCTATTGCCAGTGACCTATCGAGAACAGAGTAAAAGAGTATTAGCATATCTCATGTTGGAAACTGCTGGTGATGATAAAGTTCAAGTTGATAGCGCAGGGAAACGAATTACCATTCAGGGAAAAAGTTATAATCAAGTTGATTTAATTTTTGATTTGGTGACGAATCGTAAAGGACTTTTATCATTTAAAAATAATCTATACGCCTTTCTAAATGCATCAAACTTCCCCAAAAGTCTTATTGGCAATAAGCAAATTCTAACGAAACTAAGAGAATATAGTCCTCCAGCAACACCAACACCACCATTTGAAAAAGAAGATGATTCAATATTGGAAAATACTAGCATTAGCAGCAGCAGTAATGATTTTATAACACCTGAGGCTAGTCAAAAGCGAAGACGGATTGAATCACCCTCCAGTGTGAAAAAGGGGAGTGGACATTACACTACGTGCTTGCGTTCAAAATGGTTGAAGTTCTGAAGCATGTCTATGAAAATATTGGTGAAGCGGGAAGTCTAAGTTCCCCCAAAAAGCTTTCTAAAGTTGCCTCTGAAATAGATGGCAGCTCAGTAAAAAATGAAAAAGAGTATCTAGAAAATCAACCAAGTTACACTGTGCATCGGGATCGTCGGCTTCGTGGTAAACAATATCGACAAACTAAGGCCTTCTCCCTTCTGTATATAATGCTAACTTATCTTTTAACTCTAGACGCGATGCAACAGCATCACAATACACCCTAAAAATATATTCGAGTGGCAGTCGGTTTCTTTAGTCAATGTGCCTGTGTTATTTTACTGCAATCCAAGAGAGATATTGAAGTTTCTCTTACCTTATGAAGTATTCCTGAGCAGGATGGCCGTAGAAAATTCAAACAGATGATAGCAGTAAACTTGGTCATCCTCTTTTGCAAAAGGTTCTATTGAAATATAATACAACACTTTATCATAGTCACAGCCCGATAAAGACTGCATTGGCTGAACGATTGATAAGAACAATTCGTCTATTAATTTCAAGATATTGTACATCTTTTTTAAATTTACAAATATTAACGCTTAAATTTTCAACAAATAAAACCACAGACCCACTCCTATTTTCGCTATAATTTTCGAGATACATAATAATTTGGCCTATCCAATCTGAAAACACACCCTCAAAATTTTCTAAATGTGGATAGACCACTCGCATCTTGGTATATACATAAAGATGATAAACGTTGCTTTTGCCCTCATTTAAATAAAATACCTTTAAAACAATTTAAACCTTAATTGAATCCCTACCCCCCCCCCCCACAACTGAATCTGGTTTCCTAAACGTGCACAAGTTCTATCTAAATATATATGAAAAGTTTCTATTGGACCAAATAAAAAATTACCCCCCAGAAGCGAAGTAAAAGGATCACCAAAAGTTGCAGGGCAAACGACAATCGTATTTGAAATTGAATTTGACAATTGGAAGTCGGGAAATGTTATAAATTGGGTATTGTCACCCCCCCCCTCCTCCTCTTGTATATTATCACCACCCTACCCCCACATTGCTCAATAATAGAGTTGTTCGAAGACACTTCATTAGTTTGAAGTGGAAGTATGTAATAAGTGGAGGGAGGTTCCCTGTTAATTCTCGGGTAAAATCATCTAAAAGTTGTAAGGTGTTTGAACTTAGCAAAGTTAAGTCCCCCTGCTCAACTGCGCAATTATCAAAATTAAAAAAATCGGCTAAAAAATCGTCAATATTATCTGGTATTTCAATTGAATTACCATTCCATGGTGAATTACCATTCCAATGTGGAGCTTCCATGGTGAAGCTCCACAGGCGCGTCTTCTTCTTCTCCTACTAACGAGCAGGGGGGATGGTGAATATGGTACTAATACAACCTATAAAAGAAAATTGCTTCTTTTCAAAGTGTCTAAATCCCCCTATTTTTAAAATTGGATTATTATTTAAAACGCACTTTGTAGTAGTAGCAGTATTCACATAGTAGCATTTGGTTAATTCACTGTTCAATACTCTATATATATTCTGAAAGTTCCATCTTAATACAATCTAAAAGATAACATAATAGGTTTTGATTTTGTTCAAACAACCCCTCAAAAAATTTCATATTAATACTCTATCTGCTTCGAAAAAACCGGGGTCTTTACTTGATTGCCTATCCCTTTCAGACCATCTCCTCTTATTCCGATAGAAAATTGTTTTTATAATATTTGTAGAAGCAAGATTAAGCATTCGTTAATAATGCAGTTTATATCGCAAAGATTTTGCTATTTACCAAGACCGGCATATAGTGCCTTTTTTGTCTTCGCTAAGAGAATTTAGCAGGGTTAATGCATGCACTTGACCTTATTCAAAAGGGAGAACGCTATATTTCCTTTGAGAAAAAAATGCCTTTTAATAGATCTGACACACTTTTACTGTGTTGAAAAATTGGTAAAAATGCTTACATTTTTATATTCCCGCTGCAGTTGAGTGCCAGATGGTCCTGGTAAAGCATCATGGGGGATAGATGGGACGGTGACATCCGTTTCTTGTACAGATGTGGTGGCGGTGGAGATGACACAGGCTTGTACAGCGGGGTTCACCATATTATGAGAAGCCGCCCATTCTCTTTTCGGTTTTCTACCTGGCTGCATAGGGGCTGGCACGGAAGGCCCCGTAGCTCAACTGGGGCTTGAAGGGTGTGCATTTTTGGCTTGTAATAGGACCAAAGAAGGCCCCGCAGCATAAACAGGGTTTGAGGGGGCAGCATCTTGTCCGTTTGGGGCGAGGCTAGTCACATTTTTGCTTTGCTCATGGAGTGTAGATGGACCTGTATCCTTCTTAATTTGTGTATGTGTCGTGGAAGGGCCAGCATACTTAATAATTGATGGTCTCACAGGGGTTGTCTCTGTGTGCCTTGCCCTCTTTTCAGGAGGAGGCGCGCATTTCTTATCATTGTCCTTAAAAGAAGAAAAAATTTAGTATGGAATAATGATTCCCCTTTTTACAGAAGAAAAATTAGTACCCCCGCCCCTAAGCATACTTTTGATCTAGAAAACACTTATAGCAGAGAAGTCCCTCCCCCTTTTCAGTAAAGCAAAAAGTAAAAATTTGTGAGAAATATACTAGGCTTAGTAATCAAACGTTTTATTACACAACTTGTGAAAAATAAATTTTGACAAACAGTAGTCTGTAGCCTTAGGATAGACATCAATGTTTCTATTTTTACCATTTAGAAAAAAAAATTAAATGTTCCAGTCTATAGGCTTTAAATTACATAATAAAGATCGTTAACCCAGCGAACAGGCCTAAAATTTGCGATCATAGGTAAAAATGCTATTCAATTTACGCATAATATTGTCTTCATGCAACTCCTAAAGACTTCTCTTTCTAGCCTTGTGTATCAAATTTAAAAAACCATAGTTTTCACGCCCCCTCCTGGGAATATAAAAGAAACTTTATCGAAAGAAAGCTAGAAAAAAAGGAATAATGGCTCTCGTTTTCCTGTGAGACATTTCAAGATTTATCTAAAAAATATGTACTCTAAAGGATTTTTAGCACCCCCTACCCCTTTTACATAATTCCCCCCCCCCTCTTTTACATAATTTCCTAAAAATATTTGTTAGACCTTAAATTTGGAAATAACTCGTTTCCCTCTTACATAGAACGTAGAATTTCGTAAGCTTAATCAACAGCAATCTCTTTCCGCATGAAGCTGTTTTTAATTTGACGGGAAAAACTATCTTTTTCAGCGGAAGCTTTTGCTATCCAAATTCTTGTATATTTAGCAAAGCCGGATGTACTTCAAAGGTTTCAATATTTACACCTGATTAAATCTTCGCGGAAATGCTTAAGTCAAGTCTTAGCGGCTTAAAAGCTAAGGGTTGACAGAAGTTGACTGTCACTTTTAGGTAAGATACAGAAAATAATAAATTTCTAATGAAAGAATTAAATTCGTAAACAGGGGGGAGGGAGGGAGGATGGGGTTTACATGGTAAAAAAGAGTGAATTTTACGCTTTATATCGACTATAAACATCATATAGTGGAGTTTGTATTTTTTTTGGGGGGGGGGGTATACCCTGAATTTGAATCTACTGGAGTGAGACTATTAATAAGTATTTTATTTGGAAATAAACTAAGAAAATCTTCTAAATAGAACTCAAATTATAAATCGATGTATCCAAAGTTTCCAAATCAATAATATCAGATGCTTGTTCCATTGTGTCTTAAAACTTTATGATAGTTTAGCCACAACGCATTTCCGTTATATGCAAAATCTCATGGGCAAATTGTGATGTAATGGGAACCTTACGTAACTCCCTGATTGGCTTTGAAAAAGACATGTGATCCTGTTTCCGATAGAATCAATAATTCACCGTCAGATTATGTAAATCAATTTCTCAGAATTCCAGTTCCCCTCGAGTCGATCAATACATCTCTTCCCGTTAGAATTTAATGCGCATGTGCAAACTTCGTCCCGGAGTCATTACACCTAGACACAACAAATAAATCGACCTTGAAAAAGGGGTCATTGACCCATTAGACTCGATCAATAATCCTTGAATAAATTATGTTAGCCTGGCGTTAGACTCGATTATAGATGGCAGCACGCGGGCCCCGTGGCGTCTACAGAGGCCTCTCTACTTATTGGTATGTTCTTTATATTGGCCGAATTTGGTATATTCTTTACTGAAAAGGAATTATGTTGCAAATTTTTCTTTTATAATTTCAACATTGAAAGAATAAAAATAAAATACCAGTGAAACAAAATCTTGAACTAATGAGTTTCAAGGAATTAATATCATTATATATTTAATATTCAGTATACTTTCATTAAGTTTTTCAGGTTACCTTGATTATTATAGTTATTCATTGTTTATTTGTCGTCGATGTTTTGAAAAACAAAAGCACACTATTGAAGACATATAGTTTTTAATAAAACACAAATGCTGCAATAGGTTCTAGACTTTTACGGTTAGGGGAGGGCGAAGGGGGCAGTATTCAAACCCCTGTTTGTAGTAATTTTTGTTCGCTATAGGTTTGACTTGAGTATTCACTTTTATTTTTTGCTCGTTATAAAATTTATCTATATTAGTACCTGTTATCTTCATGCTTGCTATAACCGGTCATTCTAATTTTTGTTCGCTTTGGGTTTCATTTAATCCTTAATAGTAATTCCTGGCCGTTTTGATTTTGAATTATTATAGGAAGTTATTTATACTGGTCTTAAGTTTAATATTGAACTTTGCTTTTCTTTGGAAAACTTCTTTTTCGGAAATTTTATTTTAATTAACTAAAGAAAAAATGTTCTTTTTCCACTGAAAGTACAGAGCAACCTTAAAACTTAAAACGAAAAGAAATTTTTTCGTATATTAGGGGGTCTGCCCCCTCCTCAACTCTCGCTCTTTACGCTAAAGTTTGAGTTTTTGTCCCAATTCCTTAAGAAACACCACTCAAACACAAGGGTCTTTGAATTTGAATGAGAAGTATTCGAAATACTTTAAAATACCCTAGTGCTTTTACCCTAGAAATACCCTAGTGAAATATCCCTAGTACCCAGGGCTTTACTCTAAAGTCTTTTTGTCACAGATCTTTAAAAAATCTGCTGAAACACAAGGGTCATTGAATTTGAATGAGAAGTATTTTTAAAGGACGTTGGGGTAAAGAAAAATAATGGTTGAGGAAGAAGCAGCCCCCTCATATAGGAAATAATCTCTGTTTGTTTTAGGTCTTAATGTTGCTCCTTACATTCGATTGAATAAATAACTTGCTTTTCTTATTCGATGGCATTAAAGCATATACAGGGGCTATTTCCGGTTTAATTTTTCAGGCACTACTGCATATATTGAATCGATGTTTTTCGACATGTTTGTTTCCCGTTGCATGGAAAAATGCTCGAGTCATTCCACTCCATAAGAAAAGACATGTCAGTGAAAACGAATTGCTATCGTCCGATTACATTCTTATTACTGCTTTCCAAAACTTTCTAGAGAAAGTACCAAAAAACTGTCACAACTAATTTTTCAGTAAGGTAATTTTTCAATTTGGTTTTAGGGCTGGGTAATCAACAGAGAGGCATTGATCAGACGGGCGGACGGGCGGACCAGTTAAAAAGCACTAAGTCGGACTTTTCAGCATTGAATTCAAGACCAGATTTTAAGTATTCTGTTTGCAGTGTTTGGAAAGTTTCAGAAATGTTGTCCAAAGTTTGGCTGAGGTTAAAAATGTCATCAGCATCAGTGACTAAGGAGATATTGAGGGCAGAAAGACCGCAATACATCTGACACTGGTCTTGATCCTCGAAGACATAATTATTGAAATAACAAAGTGAGGGCAATGGCCCCTCGCCTGGCTCCTTTCTTAACTGGTAAAGTTCTCTCCAGTAGTCTTATCACTTCATTTTTCTTAGGAGGGATTTATTGATAGTGGAAAGTTAGAAACAGGAGAAAACGACTATCATTGACTGGATAATTTTCTTCTGATCAGAAAATTATAGTTGCGGCTTTTTTTCGAATTAGATAAATAGTGTGAGCATCGATTCATTTAGTGTTCTTAGTTATTTTAATTCTATATTACTATTAAATAAAAGAAACAAGTTTTTAAACTGAACGTAAGGAGCGACATTAAAGCTTAAAACAAACAGAAATTATTCGGTATAATAAAGGGGCTGTCCCCTCCTCAACGCCTCGCTCTTTACGCTAAAGGTTTTTATTTTTTTAAAAAATAAATTTGTGAGACAGAGTCAAACTTTAGCGCAAAGAGCTAGTCGTTGAGGAGGGGACCGACCCGTTAATGTAAGGACTAATTTCTGTTCGTTTTGATTTTTAATGTTGCTCCTTACTTTCAGTTTAAAAAACTTGTTTTTTTATTTAATTTATGATCGTTTTTTAGTTAATGCAGCTTTTATTTTGGCTCACCGTCATTGAATAAGTAAACAAAATTTGCATAAAAATTTTACTTTTCTTTTGGTAAATGGCTGTCTCTAAATTTGGTTCTGACGTAATTTACATATTAACTTACGCAACGAACTTCTATATTCGTATATTTTTCTTCTGGCAAAAAAAAAGTTGCAGATTTTTGCAGATATGAGCTTGAAACCTATGTAAAAGGGTTTTCTGATACTTTGAATCTGACGGTGTGATTTTCATTAAAATTCTTTCACTTGTAGGGGATGTTTCCCCTCTCTCTAAAAAATCAGGTAAATTTTCTCAGGTTCGTAGCCTTTGATGAGTAATACTAAACTTGATAAAATTTATATATTTAGAATCAGCATTATAAGCCCATTCTTTTGATACATTTATTGATATCAAAACTTCGTTTTTAAAAGTTTCGATTACTATTGAGCCGTATCGCTTGCTTTTTTTTTTTTTTTTTTAATACGTATATGTTATTACGTATATGAGGGGGTTCTCCCCTTAGTCAATACCACGCGCTTTACGTTAAAATTTAAAAAAAAAAATTAATTCACAAACCCCTGAATCCCAAAGGCCGTTTAATTAGAATAGATAGCTTTTTAAATCAATAAAAAAAAAAAACTGTCGCGTGAAGCGCGAGGTATTGACCTGGGGCCCACCCCCCTCACAAGAGTAATAATTTCTGTTAGTATTAATTTCTAAAGTCGATTCTTAATTACAGTTTAAAGAGCCTGTTTTTTTTTTTAATTTAATTTCTGATCGTTTTATAAATAATGATTTGAAATTCAGTACCCCGTTCCTAGTAATGTCGATTAACCCCAATAAAGATCCTCCACGGAAAGATTCTCCCGAGTAACCCCCACCTCCAGCCCCCCCCCCCCACCAGAGAAATTCTTCCTGAAAATGTCTGTATACTTCCCAATAACCAATACAATATGTAAGCAATGGGCAAAGTTCATAACTTGCAGCCCTTCCCCTGGGAACTGTGGGGGATTAAGTCATTGTAAAAGACATATTTATTAGATTTTCGACTATGTTGAACAAAATGGTTATCTCAAAATTTTAATTGGGTGACTTTGAGAAAAACATGAGCGTGGGAGGGGGCCTAGTTGCCCTCCATTTTTTTGGTCACTTAAAAAGGGCAATTGAACTTTTAATTTCCGTTCCAATGAGCCCTCCTACGATATTCTATAACCACTGGGTCAATACGATTACCCCTGGGGAAAAAAAATTAAATAAAATTAAACACGCACCCGTGATCTTTCTTCTGGCAAAAAATGCAAAATTCCACATTTTTGTAGATAGGAGCTTGAAACCTCTACAGTAGGGTTCTCGAATATGCTGAATATGATGGTGTGATTTTCATTAGGGTTCTATAGATTTTAGGGGGTCTTTCCCCCTTTTTTTGAAAATCAGCCAAATTTTCTCAGGCGCTTAACTTTTAATGGGTATAATTAAACTTGATGAAACTTATATATTTTAAATCAGTATTAAAATCTGATTCTTTTGATGTATCTATTGGTATCAAAATTCCGTTTTTTAGAGTTTCGGTTACCATTGAGCCGGGTCACTCCTCACTTACAGTTCGTTACCACGAACTGTTTGATAAATGTCGTTTCTGGCTGTTTTCAAGAAAACAGACTTGTAATATTATGAACAGATGATAAGATTAAAGAGGACTCGTCTACAATATAAACTGAGAATCTAGAAGTAAATATGAATTGTCTTAGTCTGTGGTTTTCACGTAATTAACGTTTTTTTTTTCAAACGGAATCTTAGATTTTAAGCCAATCACCGATAATTATGTCTCATATACCGATATTGAGAACCATGGAATTACAAAAACTACCTCAAATCGTTTAACAAAGCGTTAAAGCACCAATAAAATCTGTTGAAGGTATTTTTTAAGAATATTTTTAATAATTTTTAAGAATATTTTTCAGTTTTCAATTTTAAAATTATTAATAATTCCATGATGGAATCATAATTCAATTATTGCTCGACAATTTATCTAAATACTTTTTGACCGCACACAAAACCCCTTCAGACTTCACAAAATAAAGCACTAGGATTGCGAGGAAGTTTTCTTCATAGCCCATATACTGGTCCATATGCCACAAACCATCAAACCCGAAAAAGAAAATTGAAAAGGATGAAGTATGGTTTTAGTAAACCATACATATATATATATATATATATATATATATATATATATATATATATATATATATATATATATATCAAAAATGAGACATAAAGATATTCCATCTTATATATTATCTCTAATGTTTCTAATAAACATAATCCTGGAAAGAGATTTTTTTTCTATGCGTCTATGAAATATTAAAAAAATAAACTAAACAAGATTGCAATAGATGATGCAAAAAAAGCCTTGATGACGGAAATTGAATAAGTGTTTATTTGGTTGTCAGGAGGGGGGATATTTCCAGTGTCTTGCATCTGGAGGTATTCCGAACTGATGGAAGTTTCAGTGTTTCCCATCTATTTATTTATTTTCTCTCTTTTTAATGGTAATATCGTTGCATTTAGCGACATTTGAGAGAAGAATTAAGCTTCTATGATATGTGTGCTCTATTGGGGAAACATATTATTTATTATTCCTATTGCAATCAATTATGTCCGTTCCTTCCCGTAATTACTTTATTTCTAGAGGATGAGCCCTCTCCCACCCCCCCTAAGTTTTCATGAGGTTAGCTTTAAGATTCCAAACAGTATCCACGCTAAAATTCTTTATATTCAGAATTTACAATGAAAAAACTTAGCTTTTTTCTCAAACTGTTTTAAGCAACATACTCTAATAAGCTTTAATAAGCCTTTACGGGTCGAAACAAAAGGTTGCAAAAGAACGTTCAGAGTTGGAACAAAAATTTTGCTCCTATCATTTTTTTCAATAAAACATACTTATTTTATCTTGCAATTCGCAAATACTTGACTTTTTATAAGGAGTGACATTTGAAATCTCAAAGCATGGTTTATGTAATGGTTCCCCTTCCATGGTTTATGTAATGTGAATATACGTGCCTAAATGTTGAAAAACTATAGTAAATAGAGCTGTTGACCACGCGAGACAAACTTCTTTTCCTATATAGGTTTCAAATACGTAGCATCTTACACAGGTTATCTGAAGTTTATGTTTGAAACTATACTTGAATTCCATAACGTGCAACATTTTATTAAGTTTACAAAGTTGAACCTTAAGAAAATACTTCCTGACACCCATGAGGGGCATTTGTACCTTCTAACCGTTATTCATCATACTTCTATCCTTACTCTGCAGCAATATACATTTGCCATAAAATATTTGCGTCAAGTTTTTCCAATACAATAAAAAAATACCGTGTAATGTCACCTTTATAATAAAAATCCTCTTTGCTAATACGAATCTACTCATTTATGGGGTGAGAAACAAGTATGCCTCCTTTATTCCTTAAATAATTAATCATTGTAAAATCATGCAAGCATTACAATGTGATTGCCAAACAGAATAAACTTTCATTCATCTCTCTCCCTCTCTTTTGATGACGATCAAAAATTTGTATCTCTCTTTTTGTGTAAACACATGTTGAACTTTTAGTAAAAAACAATTTGTGTCTAACTTTCTTGATGCTGAAGGCGCTGACAAAATAGAATTCTCCTTCTTTCTCTGCTAATCACATTTGTCAAAGCTAAAGCCACAAGGCACTTCAATTTATTTACAAATAAACCAAGCTCTGTGTTGTTTTCTTTCTATTTTAATAGAAAAAAATCTAACCTGCTGGATCAATTTCCATCAGCTTTTCTTTTCCATCCATGGCTGTCACACTCCTCTGTATCTGGCTTGACGTTCGTGTTAATGTAGCTGTTGGAGGTGCTAAAGTATCTTCTTGAGCAAAATCTCTTCGGAACGCATAATATGGTTGTCCCTAAATTCAAAAAGATTTGGTAAACTATGAACTTGACACTTATACAATATAAAAAACATGTTTTGCAAGTGAAACAATGCAAAAAGGTGCATTATGGCTCACTTCCACAAATGCGTGTCGTACATCTACAGCCATATTGTTGCAAATAAGCAGGAATTTGATCACCAGACTTTATCATCGCTTTATAGCGCTATGGTCTTCCCTCCTGGTCTAAATTTGGGTCCGTGCTGGCGAATTTTCACTCTGAGGGCTACACGTAATCATCAAATTACACGTTGTAGGTTCGCAAAGTTTTCTCTGCTGTTAATCCCGTGGACAAGCACTTAGTACATGTCTAGGAGGTTTAATATAATGAAGCCAGAGGATGCTATAGGAGCGCAAATCCGGCGTTTTTGTGTCTTGTTGACTTTGTATGGCTTTTTATATTTGTGTTATCTATTTTGAACTGGTGTTTTCTTGTTGTTTTGCTCCATCTGCCTTTGTTTTTGTGGAGTTAGTAAATATATATATATATATATATATATATATATATATATATATATATATATATATATATATATATATATATATATATATATATATATATATATATATATATATATATATATATATATATATATATATATATATATATATATATATATATATATATATATATATTAATAATATAACTAATATCTTTTAGATTTTATATATGTTCAATTATAATCTCTATAATTACCCTTCTTTTATCTCCACGCCAGTTCCTGTGACTTTTCAACTGTTCGAAACGTCCGAAGAGTCATCATTTCAAAATTCATTCACGATGCGGACCAATTTTTATCTTAGAGCTTCGACGGTTTCAAATTATGTTTCACTTGCTGTAAGTTTGATCATTGTCAATTTGAGGAAAAGATACTAGTCAAATGGTAACAGGTAAGGTGGGCAGGGTGTATTTTCCAGTGCCTAAATGTTATACTTGGCTAAAAACGAATTGGAAAATGATGAATTGTGAGCAGATAAATTGTCGTGATTAGTAGCCTTTGTCCTTCTTTCACAATTGGAGCATATTTTTTTTCAGTTTTTTGGAGTCATGTAAAAACCTCAAAGTACAAGATTAATGTAATCACCAGCTAGACGTTAAGGAGCCTTGTTAAGGTGAACAATACCCTGGTAACCGAAAAAGCAAAATCAAAAATCATTGCTTTGAACTTTGATTCGCTCTTATTGCAAGTAGTCCAGCAACTGTTCAAGGAATCGTCAGCGAAATAGTACATCTTACCAATATGCTTAGTATTAAAGTATACACCGATAAAACCAAAGAATACCCTTCAGGGGTGGATCCAGTTTTTTTAGAGGGGGGGCGCAAAATAGGTTGACCCGATAAACTTGCGTTAGGAACAAGTTTAATAAACGCAAACTTGCGTTAATTAAGTAAATTACACTACTTTAAACTATGTTAGGGGGCGCGCGCCCCCTCCACCCTGGATGGGCCACTGATACGCCACTGATACCACTGATACCAATGTCCAATTCAATTAATAGCTCTCGTTCCACGGATATGATTGAGAAAAATTCGGTGGCTTCAGTCAGCTTAGTACAAAGATAGATTTACAGGGAAGTTAAGACCTTAACTCTCAGAATAGAGTTGCCAAGCTTCCCAGCTTCATCGTCACTAATAGAAATACCCTGAAATTAGTAAAAAAAAAAAAAAAAAAGAATCGTAAAACTGTGAAAGATAGACAGACAGCTGATGTCAGAACTATCCCTTTTTCTGGTGTCGAGACGTCTTATTTAAAAAGTCTTTCATCTTTATACCGAGTTAGCCAATTAAGTTCGGTTGTCGTCTTCTTTAAGCAGAATATCTTCTTCTATTTAATTGCTGTACCTTTATTCATACTACATATCTACCAGCAAAATGTATATTTATTTATAACAAATACATAAAAACAACAATGAAGTACGAGATAAAAATTATGGCTGCCTAATTTTTAGCAACATGTAAATAGTCTAAACACTACAAACCATTTTTTTTGGGAGGGGTGGGGGGGGGGGTCCAAATAGAGGATATTAAGATTTCTATAAAACTTTTTGATAGCAACAAATCTTGTACAATTTTTCAAAAAATCTTCGCCCATTTATGTTTTTAATTTAGACCTCAGAAGAGATGTAAAAATCTAAGCAACAAAGTTTGATGTGTGGTACTATGTGTGTGAAATAAAAAACTCACAGAAGAAAAAAACATGAAAGTTGCATCAGCAGTAAATTAAAGGTGAAGGTATTGAGGAGAAGATACTAATATTTTGTAATATGGAAAATAAATAAATAAAAAAATAGATAAAAAAAAGTGATAAAAGCTAACTCAAAAAGTAAATTGTTATGAAATTTACAACTAGCTAAAATTTAGGTTTGTATTACATAGAACAATAATAAATAACTTGAAAATTTGCACATCAGTTTCGCTATACATTTTTATTTCTTCATTTTTCAGGGTTATTTCATTTAACATTAATATTACGTTATTGTATATAGTTTAGAAGCTTTTCATTGTTATTAGTTGCCTTTCTTTAAGATCAGTAACTCGATCAAACAGACTGTCTTTTTATTTGTAATTTAGCACTGAAAATGGCATTAACCGTATGCTCCTTTGAGAACAGTTTCTGACAAGGTAAAATAGGTTTGTTTTTCTCCTTTGTGATTAATTGTCTACTCACTATAATTTATGATCTGCAGCGTGAAGAGCACTACATCACTGAAAGTTTTTTCTTTATTTCCTTTAAATTAGAAATTCTCGACAATGGGCTTGATTCTTTTTCTTCAAATTTAACGTTCAATTTATTTTAAACGGTACTTGTTTGATATATCCCCTACTGCTCAAAAAGTGAAGTTAGGTTAATCCTAATAAAATATACCTAGGTATGATAAAAATATAATGCTTTAGAAACAAATTTGGGCTATATATTTGCACATTAAGGGGAGGGGGGGTTAAAGTACAGCAGGTGTGCATGCAAAATGTGTTAGCTACAATTATTCATATATTATGAAGTAAGAATTGTTTTCTGACTCCACACCGTTCCAATACTTTACCTCCATCGCCATCCCCCTCATGTGCAAAAATATAGCCCAAATTATATGTTTTCCATCTATTATGTCACTTCCCTTTGTCTTTTCTCACGCTAAGTTGAAAGAAACTAGTGAAACAAACCGGTTTACAGTGCGTCAATGCATGAGTAACTTGAGTGGGAGGGGTTATATCGCACAAGTACCCCTTAGACATTGTGTTCAATAGCGCCAAATTTACAATTTGGGGACATTGAGACTTTGTAACCTGAGCTTTGACTCATTTTGAAGGTTCTGCCCATAATAATAGTAATAATAACGATATTGATACAATTAACTCATTTTGCAACAGGTAGCTCAATAAAAAATTTGATAAAAATGAAAATTTAATATTAAAAGACTTTATCTTTAGGTTTAATTAATAAAATACAACGGTCGCTTTAAAACGCCTACCAGTGGCTCCGTCCCACAAACTATTCAAACTAGCAAGATTACCGAACCCATAAAATTTATACAGAAAATCCTTCTGCCATGTAGCATTCGTGCGCATAGCGGCCTATCCCTATTATAAGGCGATAAGTGACTGAATATATAAAGCCGATTATATATTTTGCTCGGTGAGATTTCACGCTGAATTGATTACTGAAGTCCATTTTTCTATTTTTTTCAGCAATTGACCAAGTTTAAAACAGTTCAAAATCTCCGCAAAGAGAGGGCCATTGATTGTGTTTTTGATACCACGCTTCATTTCGAGCAGGTTTTTTCAGTTAATTTGATATTTATCGCTAAGATTTCAATAAAAAAAAACATAGGAGGTATTTTGGCCTCATCAATAATTTCTGTCCGTGGACGGGATGCTCCTTGAAGACATAGTGTCCAACCTTTCAAGGTGGAACGAACACTTTTCATATCTGCTTAATGCTCCCCTTCTCTCTCCATCTGCAGCGACTCCTGCCATCCCCCAACCTATGATATATAGTGACCTCGTCAACGTTGACATTAAGCCGTTCTCAGTGCTAGAAATTCGAAAAGCTGTGAAGAAATTGAAAAATCGCAAAAGTCCTGGCATTGTGGAATCTCCGTGGAGCTGCTTAAAAATGGCGGTGGTACTATCCTATTATGGCTCCAATTGCTATTCAATGCAATACGGGAAGAAAAATATCATAGGCAGTGCTATTGCGCTGCCTATGATATCGCCAGTTTTTAACTTGGTTATCACACACCAAAATATTTAATGCCTTTAGACTTAATTGTTTATAAAAAAAAGTAACGCAAAATCAGAGTAGTTTGTACAAAGAAAATCATTAAAACTAAGATTTAAAAAATGAAATAAAAATTTTAATTCAATATTCTTAATAAAATTTTGAATACCAAAAACCAATATATTTGACACCTTTATACTTAGTAACTGTAAATAATTAAATATTTTTCAACGCAACACCTAGATAAATACAATCACTCCTGGAAATGATAAAAAAACACAAAAAACGTATCCGTTCCGGGGGAAAATACTAAATTCTCAGCATTACGTTCAGGGGAAACATTTCTGATTATAGTGGCTTCATATATCAGCTCATGGGTACTCTGGCAATGCAAGCAAAAGTTGAAGGCAATTTTTTACTGAAATTGGCCCTCGTGAACTTGTTTCCCTCGTGTTTTCTTTAATTATACGAACTTTTTTGTGTACTAATAACTGCACTAATTACTAATAAACAAATACATATTTAGGATCGCCATGTATAGCTGATTCTGTGATTAAGTGTTATCTAAAGTTAGGCTCTTACACTTTGTTATAAGGTCAAAATTTATTGTCGGGCAGTCTACGAAGAGGATACACATTTTTCCCATGGTCCTTCCATATTCTGCCTTTTTTTCTTTTGGTTTTCTTATAATTACTTTTTAATCCCAAATTTCCAGGGGGCCAAGGCCCCCTGCCCCTCCCCCTGCCAACACCCATGGTAACGAGTCCAAATTAATCTATTTCACTGATTGGATCACTGATTGATATCCAGGGCGGGTCCTCGAACGAAATCGTGGCTAAAATAAGCAAAGCATGGAGCATTTTCAACCAACTACGAAAGCCATTATGGTCCAGAAGAGATGTCAGCCTGAAGACCAAGATTCGAGTCTATATGACGTGTATCCACTTCATTTTGTTTGATGGGTGGTAAACCTGGCCAGCAAAGGCAGAAGAATAACGCTCTGCTCGATATCTTTGATTGAAGGGCCTAAATGCCATTTGCCCCCTGAAACTTAGTCAAAGGATAGACAACGACATTTAAATGCAATTGTAAAATCTGAAGCATTCATTATCCTCTATCGTCAAGACTGGAAGGCTCAGTGGTTTGGGCACATTACGTGGAACCCAAGCGAGTAACTGACCCTCCAATCCCTCAAATTTAGACCACCTACCAAGTGGAAGAAAAAGTAAGGAGGCCAAACTAAATCATGGTATGCCTTAGTGAAGAAAGACCTGGAGCATCTGGGAAGATCCCGAAAGTAAGGACGCAAATGGAACCGTTCGTGACTGGAAACTGTTCGTACCCTATCAGAAGATTGAAGACAGTGACAGAATGTGGTCCGACATATCGAGGATGCCAAGCTGGGCTGAACAACCTGTGCCTCGACTCAAGTCGAAGCACAAGTAAGTTTCCTCCTCTATCTCTTAGCCTCTTGCCGGTAGCTTACTAGATTTTATAGCACCCAAATATATAAGAAGCATAAAGTACCCCAATAGCTAAGGGAAATTTATTGCCATTTTCTCAAAGTCAAATGCAGCAAAAATCGCTGGAAGCCAATATACTGACAAAAACATCTCCCACGCCCCAGATTTAAGGCGTTTTTGAAAATACAACCACTTCCTAGTCAGGAGTTTCTCCCCTTTGACAAGCCACACTCGGACAGCTAGCGAGATTTTAAAGTACCGAAGTACCACAAAGGCTTAGAGCATCTCTATGCTTATAAAAAGCTGAAGACACGTTTTAAAATCTGAATACAGCAGAAGCGCATTGAATTCACGACATTGGCACAAACTCAAAGATACTGAATCTTAACATATTCTAAGCTTCTGATCCGATGTAATTCCCTAAATAATTTAAGTTATTTCTTTTAGAATTTCATCAGAGCCAAATTCGAGCGTCTACCCTTTCACATACCAGTTTGCGGGCTATTTGCTAGATTTCGGAGTATTTAAGTATATACGCAGCATAAGGAAAGTCGAATACAGCTTACCTCCAATCCTCTATCGCCAAGATTTTCTGCACTATAGGTAGACTTTACCACTCTAGACTGGGAATAGGCGTCCCTATCATGATTTCGGAGGCTTTCATAGATGGCACTTGTGGATGGAGCTCTTTGCAGCCAAGCTCGATATTCATCAGATGTGAAAATACCTTAGAAATGAAAATTGTTAGATTTAGTTAGTGAAGCTAAAACAGAACGTTATTATTTATCCCTTTTTATGCTGACGTTCATCTATATTTTAAATTCATATTATGGACCCCACCACTAATACTTACAACGTTGTCGCATTGCCTGTTTCCATTCAAGTTACAGTGAATGCAATTGTGTGCAATATGCTGTCAACGTGCAGGTGTATTGTACACTGAGCACGCTAAAGACATAGAATAAGAAATAGTACTTGAAATTACATACCCTTCACGGGGGACATTTAGCTGTTTCACCGTTAATGTTTGAAAATCGTACAATTGAGTGAAGAACCCTATGTTTGAACCCTACGTACAATTTGAGTGAAGAAGAACGAAAAAAGTATCATAAAATAATTATGAAAAGAACAATGGCAGAATAAAAACTAAGCAAAAAGATTGAAGTTTGATAAACGAGAAAAATAATGGCTTCCAGTACAAAGAATTAATTAAAAATAATGTTAATTTAGACAAAAATTTGACTGGTCTTAGAGCCCTCATCCCAAATTAAGTTAAATCTCTCCTAGAGCAAACTGGCTACTATAATTCAGTCTAAAATTCTATTTGACAATGATGCTCATGACAGTTGAAGAGAAAATACGTTCTGCTCACCCCTCTGCGACTCAGAACAGTCACTTGGATCCAAAAACCTGTGACTGGTTGTTGTCAAGCCCATAAGAAATCGGCTAAAAGCAAGCTTTAGCTATTCCAGTTAGAAAAAAGGTTTACCGGTGCTTAGATTTATTATGCGCGCTGTTTTCGCAGCAGAAGTAATACCCTAAATTCCATCTTGCAACTCTATTGAGAGTAGTCTCAACCGTTCCAAAATACAATTACCAGGACTTGGGTAAATTCAAAGAAGGGGGATTCAGGCCCTTCATTCTCCTTCCTTATTCCACGTTTTTTACGATTTTCACAGAAATTTGTTACATTTTCACATAACCACCTGTTTTAGGTGGGTTTTTCGAGTGCCCCCTTCCCTTAAAATATGTTCCTGCCATAAAACAAATTCTTAGATACGTGCTTGCATCCATATGGTTGCAGTATCAGTGTTTCTATAAAACAGGGATACCTGCTTTGTGGTTTTTTGTCAAGTTTACTCCTCCCCCTAAAAAAATACTTTCCCGCTCCAAAATAAATTACTACATGCGTTCCTGCATCCATAAAGCCAGTTGCATATTACACTACTTCTGGTCCCTCAAATCTCACAAAAAGGGAAAAAATATCAGGTCTATGACTTTTTGTCATCAACCAATATGTAAGACCTTATCTTGTACTTCGTACTTGTTGCCTACTTATAAATCATTTCTGTGGACGATTAGCAAAATTTTATTAACAGGTGCTTCTTAGGCTTAACAGTTGGCTAAGTGATTAAAAACTCATTTAAGAATATATACAACTATTGACGGAAGGCTGAATAGATCCAGACTGAAAGATCTACCGAAACTATAAGATCTAAATTGATGCAACTATAGGTATTAATTACTTTCCAAAACGGTAAAATTCTAGAAAGTACAAATCTAAAAATTAAGATTCTGCTAATAAACAAGACATGAGCTGGAGCCAGTGGTGGATACAGGGGGGAGGGGGGAACCCCCCCCTAACGTAGTCTAAAGTAGTGTAATTTTACCTAATTAAAGTAAGTTTGCGTTAATTAAACTTGCTCCTACCGCAAGTTTGTCGGATCAATCTTTTTTGCGCCCCCCCCCCCCCCTAAAAAAAAACTCCTGGATCCGCCCCTGGCTGCAGCTCAGCTTTTCTGTCTCACTAGACCTTTGAAAATCTTTAAGAATTTTTATGGCTTGGATAAGTTCATTAGTTCACCTACAAAATTCGTTATCTAATATCTAATGTATACATCAAACAGTTCGTGGTAACGAACTGTAAGTAAGGAGCGACCCGGCTCAATGGTAACCGAAACTCTAAAAAACAGAATTTTGATACCAATAGATACAACAAAAGAATCGTATTTTAGTGTTGACTTCAAATACATATGCTTCAACAAGTTTGATCGTACCTACAAAAAGCTACACGCCTGAGAAAATTTGGCTTATTTTCGAAAAAAGGGGGAAAGACCCTCTAAATGTTATATAACCTTAATGATAGCCACACCGTCATATTCAGGGTATCAGAGGACCCCACGGCGGAATTTTCCAGATCTTATCTGCAGAGATGGGGAATTTCCCATTTTTTTGCTATACGACAGATTTAAGTTGCGGTTTTATTTGTTGTTTTTTTTTGTTTTTTTTTTCTTTTCCCCATGGAGGTTTTTATCTGACCAGTTACCCTAGAATATCATAGGAGGACTCGTTCGGATATGAATTTAAATTTCTAATGCCCTTTTTAAGTGAACAAAAAAAAATGGAGGGCAACTAGGCCCCCTCCCACGCTCATTTTTTTCCCAAAGTCACCTGATCAAAATTTTGAGATAGCTATTTTTGTTCAGCATGGTCAAAAATATTATAACTATGTCTTTTAGGATGACTTAATCCCTCGAAGCCCCAAGCGGGAGGGCTGAAAGTTATGAACTCTACCCAATGTTAACATATAGTAGCCTATTGGTTATTGGGACCCGGCTCAATGGTAACCGAAACTCCAAAAAACGGGATGTTGATACAAGTAGATACATCAAAAGAATTGGATTTTAATGCTGATTTCAAATATATAAGTTTCATCAAGTTTAATCCAAATCATTACGCGCCTGAAAAAATTTGGATGATTTTCGAAAAAAGGGGGAAAGACCTCCTAAAAGCTATAGAACCTTAATGAAAATCACACCATCACATTCCGCGTATCAGAGAACCCTACTGTAGAGGTTTCAAGCTCCTATCTACAAAAATGTGGAATTTTGCATTTTTTGCCAGAAGAAAGATCACGGGTGCATGTTTATTTTATTTTCTTTTTTTTCCCAGGGGTTCGTATCGACCCAGTGGTCCTAGAATATCGTGGGAGGGCTCATTGGAATGGAAATTAAAAGTTCTAGTGCCCCTTTTAAGTGACCAAAAAAAATGGAGGGGAACTAGGTTCCCTCCCACGCTGATTGTTTTCCCAAAGTCACCTGATCAAAATTTTGAGATAGCCATTTTGTTCATTGTGTTCAAAAATATTATAAGTCTGTCTTTTAGGATGCCTTAAGCCCCCCAAGTTCCCGGGAGGAGGGCTGAAAGTTATGAACTTCACCCAATGTTAACATATAGTATTGGTTATTGGGAAGCATACAGTACAGACGTTTTCAGGGGAGATTTTTCCTGGTAATAGGGGGGGAGGGGTTAGGCAGGGACGTACACAGGGGGGGCCTCCGGGCCCGGGCACCCCCTAAATCTCACGATTTTTTTCATTTTCCCATAATTTTCTGATTTTTCTCACAGAATAATGGGTTTGGAGGATTTGGCCCCCCCTCGAAACAAATTGCCCCCCCCCCCGAAACAAATTCCTGCGTGCGTGGCTGGGGTCGGGGGCTATGTAGGAGGATCTTTCCATGAAGGAAGTTTTCATGGGGGAAGGGACATTGCTATGAAGGGGACGCCGGACTTCCCAGCATTATTTAAAAAAAGATCAGAAATTAAATATAAAAAAACAAGTTTTTCAACTGCAACAGCAGCAACATCAAAACTTTAAACGAACAGAAAAAATTACATATATGATTGGGTTCACCCCCTAATCAATACCTCGCTCTTTAAGCCAAAGATCTTTTAGTACTTTCATAAGAGCTATTTATTCTAACTGACTACCTTTGTGATTAAGCGGTCATTTTTAAAGAATTGGAACAAAATTTGAACTTGCGCTTAAAGAGCAAGGTATTGACTAGGGAGCGAACCCCCTAATATACGTATTAAAAATCTATGAATATAGAAGTTCGTTACGTTATAAGTTAATTCGTAAGTTACGTATATTTATTACTAATAAAAACGTTCGTAAATAAAATGAAACAAGTTTCGAGAAAGCCATTTAACCAATTAAAAGCAAATTAATATGAAAATTTTGTTTTAATTATTCATGTACTGTGAGCCAAGATCAAAACCTGCATTTATTCAAAAACGTTCAAAAATTAAATAAAAAAGCAAGTTTTTTTAACTGAAAATAAGGAGCGACATTAAAACTTAAAACGAACAGAAATTATTCCGTATATGAAAGGGGCTGTCCCTCCTCAACGCCTCGCTCTTTACGCTAAAGTTTGACTTTCTCACAACTCTATTTTTTTTAAACAATAAAAAACGTTAGCGTAAAGAGCGAGGCGTTGAGGAGGGGACAGTCCCTTTCATGTACGGAATAATTTCTGTTCGTTTTAAGTTTTAATGTTGCTCCTTACTTTAAGTTAAAAAAACTTGTTTTTTTTATTTAATTACATTTAGAAACAATGCAGTTAAATCCCATATAACTCACTGATAATAAAAGCGAGGAAAAGGTTGAATCACACCAATTGCTACCTGCCATTAGAACAGTGCAGTGGATACAGCCGTACCCAAAAACTCTGGACTGTAGCTCAAAGGCGTTAGTCCTAAGAACTCCTCCATCAAGGCAGGGTGGCCGCCATTGAGGATTTATCACTATAGTAGTGTTTTTTTTTTTTTGCCAGTGCCTTTTTGGTGATTTTTTGCTTTTAGTAATAATATTTTTTCCAGAATCGTGAATAGCGCAAAAATTCAAAGGAAAGAATTACATAAACGCTTCCTTCAGAATCAGATTAGTGTTGGTATTCTAGTCTTAAGAATACAGTCTGCAGGCAAACGATTATATATTGTCATAAAAGGTACAACAAGCTTTTGCTTTCTTTCACGCAACTTTTTCATTTAATACCTCATATGTATGCTGTTATACTAATGCACTCCAGTTCTTTTAGTTGATTTGCACGGGGATATAGTTGAGCAAGGTAGAAAGGGATGGGGCACCATATAATGTCATTCATTTCTGACTCAGCCGCGATGACTTGACCCATTGGATCAAAGCGATTTCGGATCGGACCATAGAGCGAGCATGTTACAAATACGGAGCCTACTCCGATAGATGAGATCTGTAATTTTTTTTGCCCCCATTTGGATGACAATTCTGTTCCCTCGCAGATGTATTATTATCATTATCAAGCACGTTTCTTGTGGTGTCCTAAAAAAGAGCGCCTTAGATTTTTTTTTCTAAAAGTCTAGATACTCGGAAACTATACCCTTGCTACCACTTTGAAGAGGAATGTAGGCAGAGTAAAAATTGAGTATTTTTGTGACCATTTAGTGTTTTTTTTCCCTCAGCATGTTAATGGTTTTATTTTAGACCTGGTAGTAACCTAGCCTCGAAAAAGGTAAACACAGCCGAGAAACAGACACAGCTTTACAATGCGTTGACCTCCAGTGGTTAGTTATTACGGTAAGTCTTTAGAGGTAATTTTTCTATTACTAGAAATATCTTATACCTTTACTGAAGGTTTTTAAAAGGATAAGCTGCAACCCACCTTATCATAAAATCATTAATTATAAGATGGTTTAGTTTTTAAATGAAATAATAGCTAGTGGCAAAAACGGTCAAGTCTTTACTAATATGGCCAAATTTTTGAATTTTGTAGCTCTAATTAACAAATTAACAAATTATTTTGCGGCTTTAAGATCCAATTAACAAAAAAAAAAAAAAAAATCTTTTCTTTGTCTAAAATAGTTTTGTGTTAATTTTTACACAGATCATGGTCTCAATCTTTTACTGAATCCTCCTTTTCTCTTCAACCTACTTTGTTCCTTTTATCCATACAAGTTATAACAGATTAACACCCCTTCCCCTATATCTGCTCCTTTAGTTTGCTACAGATGCGTTTTTTTTCTATGACTTTTTTTTAGTCTATTTAAATTTGATTGTCTCCTTTGCATTTTAAAGATGTTTTTATTAAATCGTAGATAGAATAAGTTTAAATAAATGCAGAACAGGGAAAGTCTTACCTTTATTTAAGATGCCGGCAGGCAACTCTGGTGCGGATAGCGTGCCGTCATTTTCTGCTATTACATCTCTTCCATGTTCCCAGTCTCTTACCTTGTTAGCCGTATCTCTTGGGAGTGATCCAGTACGTAGCTGATATGATACGTAATCAGGAATAGGCTGGTTTTGACGGCGCATGGATGCACTCCATGATGAGGGTCCAGTTGAATATTGTGGTTCTTTCGATGCTGAATACTGTGATATCATTCTGGGTCGAAGCGTGTGGTACATTTGACCTCTCGCAACAACTTCTGTGTCTGAGGCATAATCTAATGATGTGGTTCGACCTCTTGCAGCACTTAGTCTTGGCGGAGGTTGTACTCTACCTGTGGTAGAGCTCCGTAAGCTTTGCCGTGTAGGAACTCCCTTTCCCATATTGTATTCATAGAATTCACCGTCACTGAACAACTTTTGCTGACTAGTGCTCAAACCAGAATGACCCCTTTGAGTTTCAACTAATTTGTTTAAGGCCGAGTCTAACACTGGATTATTTTGGCCCCAACTCCTTTGTTCGTCAAATTGTGACTGAACTGGCTTAGTAAGTCTTTCTGAAGTTCTAGCTACCTGGCCCGGAGCATCTATTGAAAACCCTTGGACAATCTGTGTCTTAGGCTGCTGCGTTACTACATCTCTTTCACGATACTTCTCCGTGTAATGCTCACAGACTTCAGACCTCTGAGGTTTCCCACCAACAGTATTAAATCTATTTTGATAGCTCATCCCTCCTCGCTGATTTAGTCGATCAAGTGTTCTAACATCAGATTCTAAATTGCGAAATGGTTGATAGCTTTCATTACGGGAATCATATCTCTCTTCTTCCTGAAAGTTTCTTTTCATTACTACCACTGGAGGGGGCTTATTTTCAATTCTCTGTATAGGTGGCGTTGCAGCGTTTAACGGTTTCCGACGTTGTCGAATTGTTAAAACCAAGCGTTTAGGAATTGACATAATAATAACGACATCATCAAGCCCCATTCGAGTCACGTCAACTAAGTTCACTGCCAGTATTTCATCACCTACCTAAAAGACACAGAAAAATTAGAGATAAGAAATAAAACGGAACTGTTTTCGAATGAGCACTTTATCAAGAAAACGCTGGTAGTGTTACTTAAAACAGTACTTCAAAACTAGGTTTCTAAAATTTTAGATTGTAAAGTCCGACTCATTTATTCAACATTACCGAAAAGTAAAAATCTAATGGGTTAGCAATTGGATTTGGAATTAAGAAATGGATTTAAATATGAGTGAAATTTGGAATAAAATTTGAAATTAAAACTTCAGAAGTGATTTGATGAAAGCTCATTATTCAGAAAGTGGCAGGCGATTGACGGCGGTAGAAGAGAGCGGTAGCAATGCGCTAAGAAATGTCTACCCTCAAATTGGTGAATATACCCCTAGCATCAGTTCTAACCAAAAGAAACAAAAGAAAGCAGAAGACGATGCGTAATCATATTTTAAAATAATTATCTTTAATTTGTACTTTCTTTAATTTATTAAACTATTGCCAAAAAAGTAATTTTCCTCCTGATTTGACTCACTTTCCTTTTTAGGATGTGTCATTTCTGTGTTACAAGTTACGGGAGAGCCACGTGGAAGGACATGTAACGCTGTCTGAGGAGTCAAATTTATTTTCTGTTTACTTCTTCATCAATTTTGGGCTTCTTGGGTTACTATGAAACGAGGATTGCATATTATTGGATCTTTTCCCCTCAAAAAAATCTATTTAGTATTTGTCCGTAATGTAATATCGTAGGAAGGAGAATTAGGGTCCATTAAAAACAATTTTCGGTTTGGGAACTAGATATCGACTTTAAATATCGATTGGAATAGTACCGTATGTCACAGTCACATACATCCATAGCGTTCCAGTTGCAGAAATCTCATCACAAAAAGACACTTTAGATAGAAATGATACTTATGACGAAGATAAATACATTAGAATAAAAAAAAATTAAATTTCATTAAATCATGAAAATTCTTCTAATAAATAGGGGGACAAGATAAATACTATTTAAGATAAACCGAAACATCCATTTTAAGGGTTAAAAATCAGTACTTGATTGCAATAAAAGCTAGGTTGGAAGAAAAAAAATTAAAGACACCTGTATCACTAAATACACTGTAAAGGAAGAAATATATTTTCCCTTGCTACCTCGAAAAACTGCAATTTTTAAGAACTAAAAGTAAAAGTCTTAGGCAGTCATGAAAATTATCCTTGAATAGTTATAAAACTATCTTATGACAACACCATGCTGTAGTCATCTTTTAAGGCATTTTTTGCCTTAAAAGATTTCAATTTTTCTGGGTAGCTGGGAAATATTTATTTTTCAAGCTTTTAATATGCTTGTAGATAAAAGCATTCTTGGGTAAATTTTTCGACGAGAGAAGCAAATGTTTTCAGACTTCATTCTAACGATTCAAAATTTACGCTATGGAATCTTGTTTATAGTAAAACAATTATTTTTTAGTAAGAAGAAAATAATAATCAAACAGTTCACGGTAACGAACTGAAAGTAAAAAGCAACTCGGCTCAATAGTAATCAAAAGTTTAAAAAATTTGATATCAATAGAAACATAGAAAAAATTGGCCTTATATGCTGATTCCAAATATTTAAGACAAATTAAATTTAGTGTTACTTATCAGAACATACGAGTCTGAGAAAATTTTCTTGATTTTCAAAAAAGGGGGAAACACCCCCAAAAGGTGAAAGAATCTTAATGAGAATCGAACCGTCAGACATAGCGTATCCGAGAACCCTGCTGTGGAGGTTTCAAGCTCCCATTTGCAATAATGTTTTCATATTTTCTGCTAGAAGAAAGACCATGGATGCGCGCTTATTTGTTTTTTTTTTCAGTGCTGATCGCATCAAACCAATGGTCCTAGTATATCGGGACGGGGTTCATTTGAACGGAAATTAAAAGTTCTAGTGTCCTTTTTAAATGACCGAAAATATTTGAGGGCAACAATCCCACCTCTCACGCCCCTTTTCCCCCAAAGTCATCTGATCAAAATATCAAGATAGTCATTTTGTTCAGTATAGTTGAAAGATCCAATAACTATGCCTTGGGGATAACATAGCCCCCCCACGGCACCTGGGGAAAGGGCTGCGAGTTTTGAAATTTACCCATTGTTTACGTATAGTATTTGTTATTATCAAGTATAAAGAGATTTTTCATGGCGGGGGAATTTTTTGCTGGGGGAGACTTTCCACGGAGTTAAATATCCTTGGGAAGTTTTCGGGAGTGAACTTTCCGGGGTAAATTTTACACTGAATTCCTATACAAAGTTCTTTTTATTTGTCTTACTTTCTCTTTGCCGACTCAATTTTACATGTGAAGATGTTCCTGGAGAATCGTCCGGGGAAAATTTTCCGCGGGGTTGAAATTGTCTGGAGGATTTTTCTTGGGGGAGATTATCCATGAAAAAAATTCTCCCCGGGAAATTTCTGAAGGGAGGAATTCTCCATGGGGAAATTTTCTGTGGGAGCAACTTCCAACTGAGGGGTGGGTAATGTTCCGGGGAAAAATTTTCCAAGGAGAGAGGATATCTGGTATAATTTGAAAAACGATCAGAAATTCAACAAAAAACAAGTTTTTTTTTCAACTGAAAGTAAGGAGGAACATTCAAACTTAAAATGAAGAGAAACTGTTCCGTAGAGCATTGTCGTTTCCTCCTCCTCAATATCTCACTCCTTAGGCTAAAGGTATCTTCTTGTCCCAATTCTTTAAGAAGGACTCTTGAAATACAAAAGTCATTTAATTAGAACGAGAAGCGTTTTTAAAAGAGCTAAAAAACTTCAGCGTGAAAAGCGAGGGATTGAGGAGGGGCTACCTCCCCCTTCATAAACGAAATACTTTCTATTGGTTTCAAATTTTAATGTTTCTTCTAGTAGTGCCAAGGGTTAATTTAAAACTGAAATATCGGAAGGGTAACTACCTCCCGGGAAGTTATGATGTTGGTAGACTCCAGGATGAGAATTTGAGAGAAACTTTCCAGGAACAGTTGAATACTAAATTTGAGAGTTTAAAATCTGATAATGTGGAAAATAATTGGAATCACTCTACAAAAATAATTTGTGAAGTTGCTGAAGGTGTATTAGGGAAGAAAGCAAGAACTGCAACCAAGAATATTACTGAAAAGGCTTTATGTTTAATAGAAAGGAGAAAGGACTCGCACAATTATTATCTGATCGATATATCATATAAAAACAAAAGGAATGTAAAAACAATGGACAAAACATTAAATTATGAACTAAGGAGATATTAAGTTGAGAGTTGGGATCAAAGTGCTAAGAATCTGGAAAATGCAGCTAGAAGACGTAATAGTAAAATACTGTACTGGCATGTTAATAAATTGAGAGGGAGTAGTCAATCCGGACTTGGCCCAGTTAAAGATAGGAATGGTGTCGCAATTAGCGATAAGGAAAAAACTAAAGAGAGATGGGCCGAACATTTTGAGAACTTGCTTAACCGAGCTAGAGATGCTGGAAAAAATATAGATGAAAATGATAAAGTTCGTGATACTTTAGATGTGAAGGACGATTTGTTTTGTGAGGAGGACTTAGCAACAGTACTAAAAGGATTAAAGAATAATAAGGCTCCAGGTGCTGATAGGGTGGTAAATGAGTTTCTTAAATACGATCTAAGACTATGAAGATAAGTATATAGCTGACTGGATCCGAAATGCACCAAAAGTTAGCTTTTGGCGAAATACACCAAAATTGGCAACTGATCTTGACTCACCTCAGTTATCCCAGGACGGATTTGTATTTTGAATCGAATACAAAATACATACCAAATCTACATAAGAGTGAGGAACAACACAAGAAAAAATTCCGTATTATTTCAAGAATATAGATAGCAGACATCTTATTGTGAGTCTTTCCAGGGGTCTATATTCTTTTCTTTTTATTTAAAGAGAGTTAAGAATAACAGGAACGCAGGCCAAAAACGGTTATAATGCCCAATGGTACAGGAACTCATTGAGACATGGAATCGAAAAAGAGCAATTTACCAGCACAGGTAAAAAGATAGATTCTTAATCTTGGTATAGAATTAGATACACTCGTCAAGAACTAGGTATAGAATGGTATAGAAGGTATAGAATTAATGGCAAGAAGGTATAGAATTAGATACACTCGTGGTGGCTCTGAGGTCAGAAATAAGTTATTGAAGATTATGCATATGATTTTCAAAAAAGAAAAAACACCTAGGAATTTTAGGAATACCTTAGTCAAGCTACTTTTTAAGAAAGAAGGTGAAAGTAACTGGGGCAGTTATTGTGGCATCAGTCTGTTTTCTCTGAATAGGATACCATTCAGTAGTATGCTACTTATCATACCGAGAGATGTTGTATACAAAGCTTTAAGAGAAGAACAGTGCGGTTTTAGAAAACGTAGAGGATGTGTCGACCAAATTTTAACTCTTAGGTTAAAAATTGAGAAGTGTCTGAGTTTTCAAACACCTATGGTCCTCAGTTTTATAGGTTATGAGCAAGCTTTCGATTCTGTTGATAGAAGTGCTTTAGTAAAGGTCTCATCTTTGTATGGTATACCAGAAAAATACATTAAAGTGATTAATGCTATGCAGGTGAATAACACTGCTGAGGTTAAAGTCGTAAATAAAGGTTGCAGCTGTTTTTGTATTAAATTAGGAGTTAAGGAGGGCTGTGTTCTATCCCTCTTTGTATGTATTATTTTGATGAACTTTGTTTTAAGGAGCACAGGAAAGGCAATGGGAGACCACGGAATCAAATGGCGAGGAAAAAGTCTCCTGGACTTAGATTATGCTGATGATTTAAGCATCCTAGATGAAAGTGTGAGCAAAATGAATGAAGTTTTAGAGGTTTTGCGAGTTCAGGGTGCTAGAATAGGTTTGAAAATTAATGTTAAGAACACTAAATCACTAAGGCTAGGAATAAGTGAAGATGAAAAGGTGACGTTGGGTAATGAAAAGATTGATCAGGTGGGCAGCTTCACTTACCTTGGTAGTGTTATTAGTAAAGATGGTGGGAGCAATGAAGATGTTAAATATAGAATAGCCAAGGCTCAGGCTGTTTTTTCAAAGTTAAAAAAAAGTCTGCAAGAATAGGAAGATAAGTCTGCAAACCAAGATTAGAATATTAGAAGCTACAGTGATGACAGTGGTTAAATATGGCTCTGAAGCATGGACACTCCAAAAAGCGGATGAAGATTTGCTAGATGTTTTCCAGAGAAATTGCTTAAGGACTGTTCTGGGCACCCGGCTGACTGACCGTATTTCAAACAATAGGCTATACGAAAAATGTGGTTCAATACCGCTCTCTAGGGCTATAATGAAAGAAAGGTTGAGGTGGTTAGGGCACGTTGTGCGGGTGAAGGATGACAGATTTCCGAAGATAGTTCTTTTCGGCCAACCTTCTAGGGCTAAACGGAAAGCAGGTCGTCCCCGTCTGGGGTGGGAGGACGTCATAAAGAAAGATTTAAAGGAAATTGGAACTTCCGGGGCGGGTGTAAAAAGGGAGGCTTTGAATAGATTGGGGTGGAGGAGGATCGTGCGCAGCTGTTTTGGCCTCAGGCGGCTTGGTGCTGCGGTTAGTTGTTAGTAGTAGTAGTAGTAGTAGGTGCTGATTGTATGGTATTATATATTCACTTACCATACAAAACCTAATATGGTACTTACCTAAATATGGTGGTTGTGAAGTTAGAGATAAATTATTGAAGATTATGAATATGATTTTTAAAAAGGAGGAAGTACCTTAGGAAAGGAGGAGGCGATTTTAGGAAAACTTTAATTAAACACTCTGTAAAAAATTTGATAAGAGTGAGTGTTCCAATTATAGAGGTATTAGATTGGTTTCTGTAGGAAGCATATTACTTAGTAGGACGATACTTTTTAGACTTAGAGATATTATAGATAAAGTTTAATAGTGTGCTTTTAGGAAGGGTTAGTGGATGCATCAACCAAATTTTCACTCTTAGATAAAAAATTGAGAAGTGTATGAGTCATCAGACCCCTTTAATCCAACGAGCAAGCGTTGAATTCAGCCGAAAGAAGAGCTTTATAAAAGGTCCTATCTTTATATAGTATTAAATTAAAAAAAACAAGTTTTTTTAACTGAAAGTAAGGAGCGACATTAAAACTTAAAACGAACAGAAATTATTCCGTACATGAAAGGGGCTGTCCCCTCCTCAACACCTCGCTCTTTACGCTAAGGTTTTTTATTGTTTCAAAAAAATAGAATTGTGAGACAGAGTCAAACTTTAGCGTAAAGAGCGAGGCGTTGAAGAGGGGACACCCCCTTTCATATACGGAATAATTTCTGTTCGTCTTAAGTTTTAGTGTCGCTCCTTACTTTTAGTTAAAAAACCTTGTTTTTTATTTAATTTCTGAAGGTTTTTGAATTAATGCAGCTTTGAATTTTGGCTCACCGTACATGAATAATTAAAACGAAATTTGCAGATTAATTTTTCTTTTTTTGGCTAAACGGCTTTCACGAAATTTTGCTCAGACGTAACTTACGAATTATCTTACGCAACGAATTTCTACATTCGTATGTTTTTATTACGTATATCAGGGAGTTCTAGGAAATTCTGTACTTTCAAAAGAGCTATCTATTCTAATTAACCGGCCTTTGTGATTCAGGAGTTTATGATTCGAACAAATTTCGAACTTTAGCGTAAAGAGCGAGGTATTGACTAGGGGTGAACCCCCTCATATACGTAAATCATTTCTATTCGTTTTAAGTTTTATTGTTGCTCCTTACTTTCAGTGGAATAATTTTTTATTTAGTTTCTGATCGTTTTTTAAATAACGCTAGGAAATCTGGCGCCCCCTTCATAGAAATGTCCCTTCCCCTAAGGAAACATCATCTATGGACAGATTCTCCCCATTAACCCCTACTCCAACGCCTCCCCCCCACCAGAAAAAAATTCCTCCTGAAAACGCCTGTATACTTCCCAATAACCACTACTATATGTAAACAATGGGCAAAGTTTATAACTTACAGCCCTTCCCCTGGGAACTGTGGTGGATTAAGTCCTCCTCAAAGATATATTAACTAGATTTTCGACTATGCTGAACAAAATGACTTTATCAAAATTTTAATTGGCTGACTTCGGGAAAAGAATGAGCGTTGGAGGGGGCCCAGTTAACCTCCAATTTTTTCGGTCACTTAAAAAGGGCACTAGAACTTTTAATTTTGGTTCGAATGAGCCCTCTCACGATATTCTGGGACTGCTGGATCGATACGATCACCCCTGGGGAAACAAAAACAAAAAACAAATAAATAAACACGCATCCGTGATCTTTCTTCTGGCAAAAATTACAAAATCCCACATTTTTGCAGATCGGAGCTTGAAACTTCTATAGTAGGGTTCTCTGATACGCTGAATCTGATGGCGTGTCTTTTCCATTAAAGTTCCGTGAGTTTTAGGGGTTGTTTTCCCCATTTTTCGAAAATAAGGCAAATTTTCTCAGGCGCGTAACTTTTGATGAGTAAGACTAAACTTGATGAAACTTATATATTTGAAATAAGCATAAAAATCTGATTCTTCTGATATATCTATTGGTATCAAAATTCCGTTTTTTAGAGTTTCGGTTACTATTGAGTCGGGTTGCTCCTTACTTACAGTTCATTACCACGAACTGTTTGATACCAGATACACACCTTAAAGTGATTAGTGCAATGATCGAGAGTATCATTGCTGTGGTTAGTAGCGAGAGTAAGAGGAAATGAGGTTGTGCGAGAGTAACAGGAGTAGCTGGTATCGTATTGAATCCCTGTTTATATGGCTCATTTTGATGGACTGTGTCCCAAGAAACACGGCAATGGCTACAGGAAATCATAGAATCAAATGGAAGAGTAAAACTCTCCTGGACATAGATTATGCTGATGATTTGAGAGTCCTTGATGCTTGCAAAATGAGTGATATTCTGTAGGTTATGAGAGCTCAGGGGGCAAGGATAAGCTTAAGAATTAATGTTAAGAATACTAAGTCACTTAGACTGGGAATAAGGGGAGGTTAAGAAGTGATTTTGGGCAACGAGAAGATCGATCCAGTGGATAAGTTCACTTACCTAGGTAGTATTATTGGTAAAATTGGTGGATTCAGTGAAGAAGTTAGAAGTACAATAGACAAGGCCTGGTATATTTTTTCACAGTTGGAAAAAGTTCGGAAGAATATAAAGATAAGTCTGCGAGCCAAGATTAGGATTTTATAAGTTACAGTAATGACAGCAGTAAAGTATGGTTCTTAAACGTGGGCACTCTAAAAGACGGAGGAAGATTTATTAGATGTTTTCCAAAGGAATCGTGTGCGGATTGTTTTCGGCACCCACCATACTGAGTATATTTTGGAAAGTGAGCTGTACAAGAAATGTTTTCTATCCCGCTTTCTAGGGCTAGAAAGACAGAATGGTTGAGAAGGTTTCGGTAGGTTCTTGAAGGTTCACAGATTGTCCTTTTTGGCCAACCATCTAGGGTGAAACTACAAGCTGGACGTCCCCGAATGGGATGGGAGGAGGTCGTAAGGAAGGATTTGGGGGAAATTTGAACTTCTTGGAAGGGTGTAAGGCTTTGAATAGATTGAGATGGATGAGGAGTGTGCGTAGTTGTGTTGACCTCAGGCATCTTGGTGCTGCAGTTAGTTGTTAATAGCAATAATAGTAGTAATCTTGTTTATAGACCCCAGTCTGCCTCTCAATCAAACAGCCCTGTTTTCCCTTCAAAAGATGGATGCCATAGAATACCTGTAAATAAGTATTTTATTTTCCCTGAAGATTGGTTAAATATAAGCGTTTAAAAAAGATACATAAATAGGAGGAAAATAATTGAAAGTAATTCAGAGGAATTTATTCCTATGATCAATTTTAAGATTTTAATTTAAAATTAAGAGAAAAAGATTGCCATATTCTGGAACTTTTACAGGCAAGATAGAGAATAGATAAACTGGTAAATAGCTTAATATATCTATGAGGAAAAACTACCCCTCCATTACTCAATTACAGGAAAAGAAAATTGTGAAAATAGTTTTTAAAGACAGTAAATAAAACTGAAAACGTTTAAAAACTGGAAATAGAAAATAGATAGAGTGACTTTCCATATTTTGTTATAATCTGTTGGGAGGGGGGGGGGGGGCTGGGAGCGATTTGAATCCTTATCTCTCGCCTTGAAGATTTGTATAACTCTTCCGAAATAATACATAAAAGTTCAAAAGGGATAAAATCCTTTTAATAGACAGTGATGATAACAGTGATAGAAATTCACAAAAATACCAAATATTTCGGTCACATATGCAGTGACCGTCATCAGTAGTAGAAATGATGATATTTCGGTCATATGTGACCGAAATATCTGGTATTTTCGTGAATTTCTATCACTGTTATCATCATCACTGTCTATTAAAAGGATTTAATCCCTATTTGAACTTGTATTTATCGTCATGGAAAGGCAGTGTGGTCTCTGAAATAGTCTTCCAAAATAGTCACCTGTTTCCATATAATTCTTCTGTTTCTAAGGTATTGAAACCCCCTCCCCAATCAATTCTAGCTTCTGTATTAAATTATGTACAGACTGATCATAGCGTTGTAACCAAAACCAAATGGTGAGGGATATCTCATAAGCTTTTCAAAATAGGTTAGAAAATGAAAAGGTTGCTATATTACTCTTTTATCCACTCGTTGCATCTGCAGAAAAATACTGATTTCAATGTGACTTGACTTTGCTTGATATTTAGCAAAATGAAAGCACATTTTTCAGCTAGACAATAAAATTTTGAAATATTTTTTATTACTTAATAACGAAAAGTTTGTTATTGAATGTTAAACAGCATACTCCCACAAAAAGCTTAGAACCATTTTTTTTCTCTACTAGAAAACTATGAAAACATGTAGCAGGCCCTTTGATATCTGGCACGATGATTAACAAGCTCAAATTTAATCCGAAAAAGAAGCGCTGTAACCTAAACGCCAAAGTGGTAACTAGGTTACTATTAAGGGAGTAGTCCAGGGTTTCGTTCAGTTCATCATGAAATATTAATCTTTCTGATGATCCTTAATTTTTAAAGTCGTTTGATTTACTTGTTTTTGATTCTTTAGATGCTAAATAACTTATATTTTTAAATGGAAGATTCTTATTAAAAAAAAACTTGGAACGACCATTTGGCTTATGTTTTGTTAGACATGTTTTGTTCGATATTTTCACTTATTAACCGCAACCTAGCATTCTATCTACTAATCTATGGATAATTGATTTGGTTTTGCATTATTTTCTCTCGATATTAAGCAACTATTTAAGGGTACGCCCTTATTAACCCTTAACTGGTAGGGTGGGGTTTTTTTTACCCCAAGGACCCTTTGAGAGTGTGTTCCTCCTATGCTGTTAGGAGCAAAGCGCGGTTTTCTCGTGTATTCTTCAGAAACTTGGTGGTATTGAAGCATACACAGGGCTGCCACCGTTAGTAGGATTTTACTAGATATAGTAAAAAAAAATCTAGTAAATTTAGAGGATCTAGTAAATTTCCCGAAATCTAGTAAAAAGTCATGATTTGTAGTAAAAAAAACTTTTGTTATTCTCCATGAATTCAGGGACAAAAATTAAGGTCCATTCATTATAAAATCTGATTTCGATTACGTTAGATATTATGGCTGCTATTGCTCTCTCTTTTTGCGATTTTGCGTCAACCCTAGCGCTTAAAAATGTTTACTTTTCTTTCGGCTTCTTCTGGATACTCGCTTTGAAAGGCAAACTATCTAAAATCAGGACAGACGCTATTGAAAACTAACTTTTTCCATGATTGCCAAGTTCTTTCTGACTCTCTGCAGCTTGCCCCATTCAAGTGCTGGAGCAGAGAGACAGTTCTTGATTTTGTCGGTCATCAAAAATAAAAGCCGGAATTGGCTAAATGTCTCATCCCCAGCGATTTGAATCGGGCTATCAAGAAATGGAAGCAAGTAGATCCCTTCAGTCAGAATTCGACACTAGTGAATACTTTAAATTCGGATGAGGCCGAGGACGATTAAACCCTTTTAAGTGTGACTTTTTTTTATTGTAACTACTTATTTTCCTTCTTACTTTGCAATTTGTATTATCTGCCTGACATAAAACTTTTCACTAAGTGGTATTTATTTAAAAATAATTAGTGTATGTTATATAAGTTTTCTTTATCTTGGCAACCCTAGTCCAATTTGAGGTGCACTTTATAATTTATATATTTTTACAACTAAACCGGTAGCCTATTACGTCATTTCCGTTTTGAAGTGACATAGATTGTATTGGTTTTTGATTTCCTTGAATACGAACGAGAGAGAATCCAGAAGAAAATCAGTTAAAAAAAAATCTTAAATTATTTGTTTTAAAATTTGCCAGAAATCTTTGTAAGCAGCTTATCCCTTATTTAAAGACGAGCCCAATTAGTGATTTAAAAGCGGCAAATTTCCTCTTAAAAATGCAAAATTGAAGTGTTTAGATTTCAAACTTAAAAACGGAAACTGGGGGACAAATTTCAAAAGCCGTCACTTTCAAACACAGCTCAGATTCTAAGCACTCCATCGCCTGAATATGTGTGAATATGAGTAATATCGTGAATATGAGTTGTAGCTGTTTTTCTTCGTTGATTGTTTTTTAATTTTCAATATATCTGAATTTCATGACCTGAAAACCATTGTTAAATTTAAAGCCGGGCTGCACCAGCAGGATTTCCAGAATCTAAGATTCCAGACTATTGTTTGACGTCTTGGATACACTGCATCTGGAATATGAAGCTTATCCAATAGTACATTCGAATAATAATAATAATAAAAAAAAAGGATTTTTGAACTTATAGGTTTCCGGAATTTTAAATCATACTATGAAAACGAAAGAAAGGAGGAAAAGAGAAAAAAGAAGAAGAAAAAAGATTTTGGAATAGCCGCACGCGCAAAAATTTTTTTGAGCATTTAGTAAAAACACATACAATTTAGTAAATTTTTCCTCTTAGATTTAGTAAATTCTTCCAGGCCAGGGTGGCAACCCTGAGCATACAATCAGTCGAGTAGCTGACACAAAGGCATAGGAGGTAAGAGTTTTCTGGGGTCATTTTGACCCTACCATTAACGTTACAAAAAAGGAAAATGAAGATTTGGTTTTTTGAAGAAATATGATATTTGTTGCTAGTATTTCACGTTTCTAACATTGCCAAAAATGACTTAATTGCTTTTTCGTAAATTCTAGTTCGATTTCACTTTTTAATTTCTCGGTTTTGGCCTTTTTTACCTTTTCTTTTCTTTCAGTGTCGAAAAGTGATTCATATGGAAAACTTTTACATATTCTTTTCCCTTATAGAAAGAATGTATACCCGAGCTAAAAAGTGCCTTATAGAGGAAGGTATCATTCAGATACTTGAAGAAGATGACAATCTATCAAGTGGATCCGACACCCAGAACGGCGATGACTACAAACCATCGAATAACAAACAGGAAACCCTTGTTCCAGATGAAATTTTATTATTAGAAGAAATCACAGAAGAATCCAATGAAGCTACCACTTCTTCAAGTCAATTCGAGAACGGCCATCACCAGCTTCAGGTCAGCCAGACCTCGATGATGTGCCTCTTTCTCAGAAAACCAAAAGATGGACCCGCGAGGACGTGCTACTAGGACGTGACAGAACAACAAAGTGGTCGAAAAGTGCACCACCCCCGAGCTGAAACAGAGCTATAAACATCGTGACCGAACGAGCTGGCCCCAAATGACCAGAACGCACAGGTCAAACTTTGCAACCAGACACTGCTTGGGGTCTTCTTTTCCTTGAAAATATTATTGATGCAGTGGTGGAGCATAATAACAGAAAAAGAATAGATCTCTGTCGTTCGGATTTTGTACCTGATCTACTGGATAAGCAGGCATTTACGAAGCCAATTGATCAGGTAGAACTTCGGGCATTTTTGGTCTCATACACCTTGCCGGAGTTTCAAGTCAGGAAACGAAGATACAGCTGACCGGTTTGCCAGCGATGGGACTTGGAGAGATCTTTGGTCTAGCGACCATGAGCCTGAAAAGGTTCCTCTACATTGAGGCCTACCTTTGCTTTGACGATCCATCGACCCGTCTAGCAAGAGGAACGCCGCTTGCACCGATATTCAATATTTACGAGTAGTTTGTTGGAAACTGCAGTAAACTTTACTCTCCTTCAGACATGGTCACTCTCGACGAGGTGCTTATTCGGTTTAGAGGCAGATGTCATTTTCGTATGTACATTCCTTCAAAACCAAACAAATATGGCATCAAAACGCAGTGCCTAGCAGACGCCCGTACTTTCTATTTCTGCGATGCGTTCATTTACTATGGAAAGGAGACAAAGGTACTTGGATCCGAATATCTTTCGGTACCAACTAGGAGAGCTCATACTTTGACGAGGATCATCTGTGGCTCAGGCAGAAATATCACGGCCGACAATTCGTACAGTTCCGTTTAGCTCGTAGATGAGCTTCTAAAACAGAAGCTGACCTGTGTAGGCACTCTAAAGAAAAACAAGTGTGAAATATCTGACAGTTTTCTGCCAAACAAAACTCGCCAGGAAGAGAGTCCACTCTTTGGCGTTAAAAGTGATAAAACAGTGATTTCATATGTGCCAAAGAAAAGCAAGGCCTTCGTGTTGATATCATTGATTGATATCATCACACACCTAAAGTCGACGAATACACGGGAAAACCGGAGATTGTTGAATTTTACAATTCAACAAAGAGTGGAGTTTACAGTTCGGACCAGAAATGCGTGAACTATACCAAAAGCCGAAGAACATGCCGTTGGCAAATGTTAGTGTTTTTTGCTCTATTAGACGTTGCTGGTATAAACATCTCTGCGCCTGTAAATGAAACTAGCAATCAAGACAAGAACATTTCCCGCCGTGAGGTCCTCATAAGGTTAGGTATGGCTTTGGTCCGACCATTTTGCACCTTCAGATCCTCAAACTAAGTTCCGCCGCGAGAACTTCGTCGAGTTACATGCCAAGTTGCTGGGATTCCTTTTGCGGAAAGCCAGAACACTGGGGAACTACATTCTGCAGCCAAACGAGCTAGATTTGGTATCTGTCCCAGGAAAAAGGACGGCAAGACTACCCTATGCTGTGCCACCTGTAAGAATAGTGTCTGTAAGGAACTTCCAGTGACTGTATGATCAATCTGCATCTACAAACAAACTTTTTATTGGTTTCATGGTAGTTATTTCAATATATTTGAAAATATAAGCTCATTTTTCCATCTACATATTTCATTGGCTGGTACCCTTCAGAAAATTGGGGTCATTTTGACCCCACCCTACCATGAGTGTTATAAAAAACACCCTACTAGTTAAGGGTTAAAGATCTGTATGCGTTGTCCCAATTGTTTCTAATAGGTTTCTGTTAGTCCACAGAAACGTATTTGTTAGCTAATACAAATTTAGAATGAGTACCCAAGCCACGACATAATCACAAACTGCCGATAAAGCAAGCCATGATTAATGAATGGTGTGTGGTTTTTAACGATTTTACCTTCACACTTTTATTACGGATTCGGAAAATTGAAATCGTAAACCGTAATCTTTTCTAATTCCAAAAAATATGTCCTAATCTTCACTCTGACTGGCCAATCATAAATTTTACACTTGATTTGAGCATCGTCCAACTCAATAAATCACGAACAGGATAAATAGTTGGCGCTGCAGTCGTGTGGGATTTTGAATCTCCTCACACGTGTGACCATGGTATGGCCTGGTATCGCGGGAATGTATTATTTGGGTGTTAAATTTAAAAATTGACATTCAAAAGTAAACAGTGATTTAAAAAGCATTTTAAACTTCAAAACAAGCAAGGAACTACAATATAAAACTGTAAAACAAATAAATCGCTTAAGATATCCGGCTAATCTCCCCCTCCCCCTACCGCGGGAAATTTCTTCCAGAAAACTTCCCACAATTTTGCCCTGGAAAATTCCCTCCGCGTATAAAACTTAGCAGCCAAAGGAAAAGTAAGACAAATATAAAGAATGAAGAAAAGAAGGAATTCTGGAACATTCTATCAAACAGTTAATGGTTTCTATTCTATTTCTATTCTATCAAACTGTAAGTAAGGAGCGACCCGGCTCAATAGTAGGCACAACTCTAAAAAACGGAATTTTGATACAAATAGATACATCAAAAGAAAGGAATTTTTATTCTAATTTTAAATGCATAAGTTTCTTCAAGTTTGGTCCTACCCGTCAAAAGTTACGAGCCTGTGAAAATTTCCCCTATTTTCGAAAAAAGGGGCAAACCCCAAAATTCATATAATCTTAATAAAAACCCTACCCTCAGATTTAGTTTATCAGAAAACCCTACTGTAGAGGTTTCAAGCTCCTATCTGCACAAATGTGGAATTTTGTATTTTTTGCTAGAAGAAAGATCACGGATGCGTGTTTATTTGTTTTTTTCCCCAGGGGTGATCTGTATCGACGTAGTGGTCCTAGAATTTTGCCAGAGGGCTTATTCGAACGAAAATTAAAAATTTCTAGTGTACTTTTTAAGTGACCAAAAAAATTGGAGGGCAACTAGGCCCCCTCCCACACTCATTTTTTTCCCAAGTCACTGGATCAAAATTTTTAGATATCCATTTTGTTCAGCATAGTCTAAACATCTAATAAGCATGTCTTTGAGGACGAATTAATCCCCCACAGTTCCCAGGGGAAGGGCTGCAAGTTATGAACTTGCTTGTATACATATAGAATTGGTTATTGGTAAGTATACAGGCGTTTTCAGGGGAGGATTTTTTCTTATGGGGGGGGGGCGGCGGGGCATTGAGTTATGTGGGAGGATTTTTCCATGCAGGAATTTTTCATGGGGGAAGAGAATTTCCATGAATGCTGGATTTCCCAGCATTATTTCAAAAACGATCAGAAATTAAATAAAAAAAACAACTTTTTTCAACTGAAAATAAGGAGTAAAATTAAGACTTAAAACAAACGGAAATTATTACTTATATGAGGGGGTTCCTCCTCTACTCAATACCTCACTACTTACGCTAAAGTATTTTTAGTAATTTCAAAAGAGCTATTTATTCTAATTAAACGGCCTTTGTGATTCAGGGATCATTCTGAGAGAAGAATCAGAAAAAATTTAAACTTTAGTGTAAAGAGCGACGTATTGACGAGGGGGTGAACCCCCTCATATTACGTATATAAGGAAGTTCACCCCCTCGTTAACACCTCGCTCTTTACGCTAAAGTTCGAATTTTGTAAAATAATGGCCGATATATGTAATAATTAGTTTGTGTTATTTTCCGGCCGATCTTTACCTTATTTTCCGGCCGTTTAATTTTACCTTAAGAAGCTTCATAACTATGATTAGTGATAATAAACCAAAGATAGTGTATGTGTTCGACTTGTGGTTGTTATTAAATAATAAAAAAAACATTTTTCCATCCGAAATTAAGGAATAACATTAAAACTTAAAACGAACAGAAATTATTACGTATTTCTTTTAAAGATCTTTTCTTTCATTCATTTCAGTGAATTGAGAATTTCTTAAATTGGGGCTTTTATTAAAAAAAAAAGTTTCGACCTCTTTTTTGCCGTTTTGTTACTATGCCTTACAAAATTAGTTCCGCAAATATCGCTAATTTAAGTTACTTGGTAGAATCTTTCCATGGAGATAATTTCTCGTGGGGGAAAGGAATTTTCCATGGAGGGGGATCTGTATTTCCGTATATTATTTAAAAAACGATTAGTAATTAAATAAAAAACAAGGTTATTCAATTTAAAGTAAGAAGCTTTAGAACTTAAAATGAACAGAAAATATTACGCATATGAGGTGGGTTGCCTCTCTTCAATAGCTTGCCCGTTACGCTAAATTTCTTTTTAACTTTTAAAAGAGGTTGTTATTGTAATTAAACAGCATTTTTGATTCAGGAGTCATTTTTATATAACTGGAGCAAAAATCAAACACAGGTTATTATAAGGTTATTATTAGTTAAAAAAAAAGTCAAATTAATATGCGAATTTCGTTTTAATTATTCATGTACGGTGGGCCAAATTCAAAAATTGTATTAATTCAAAAACGTTCAGAAATTCAATTCAAAACAAGCTTTTTTTAACTGAAGTTAAGAAGCGACATTAAAACTTAAAACGAACAGAAATTATTCCGTATATGAAAGGGGCTGTCCCCTCCTCAACCCCCACTCTTTACGCTAAAGTTTGAGTCTCTCTCACAACCTGCTTTATAAAACAATAAAAAACTTTAGCGTAAAGAGCGGAGCGTTGAGGAGGGGACAGCCCCTTTCATATACGGAATAATTACTGTTCGTTTTAAATTTTAATATCGCTCCTTACTTTGAGTTAAAAAAAACTTTTTTTTTTCATTGTCATATTCTAAAAACTGATATAATATATGGTATAGAATATCTTATAGGTTTTATTTTTATATTTTATTTCTTTTCAGCAGGGTAAGATGTAGGTGAAGGAAATCAATTTGCTTGCTTATTTGAAGCAAAAAGTTCCGTCCATCTTTTTTTTTTATTTCTGACTTGGAGTTTGACTCCATATTCTTGAAACCTTCTGACCGCACGCCTAGTGGATGTGTTTCTGATCGCAAGGGGTGAACTAGTGGGATGCACTATAGATGTCGGTACCAGATCAAGTCCACCGGAAGTAATCTTAGTCCCTGCCTGTTATCTCTGTGCACTTCCATCATAGGACAACCCTCCTACGGTTGCCACTAATTCCATACTCTCAAATTATTTTCTTTAACCTTTATCTTACCCTGCTATGATAACCCAGCCCCCCCAAAAAAAACACAAAAAAATAAAAGAAATAAAAATGTAAAAATATGGGTATTCTATACATCTACACATTTGTTCTGCCTATATTTTGTTTTGCCTATATATAGGCAAATAGGCAAATCGGAATATGATTTCGATCGGAATATAAAAATCGGAATATAACTTCGGAATATTCCGAAGTTCCTCCTTTTCTTCATCAATTTTGTTTTTTATACCTTCCCTTTGGCCGGTCAATTTAGCACAAGATGGGGATTTTCCGTGGGAGGGGGGACTTGTCCTAGGAGGAAGAATTGTCCGGGATATTTTCTGCAGGTAAGAATTTTGCGGGGGGAACACACCTAGAACCGTCGTCTACTGTTACTTCTTAAAATGAGAAATTTCCAAGTAATATTTATTTTCCCAATTTTAGAATTTTGTGTTTAAAACCTTTCTCCAGCTTTCTCCAACAACGTTTTCGAGTTGTTAGAGAATTCTATCAACAATAGTTAGTAAAAATTTTCTGTTAGCTCAGAGATACGCAATTGTTATAAAAATTGTAATCAGCGATGTTTTTACTTTAGAACAGCGTGAGCAAACTGTTTGCTGCGATGTCGGTAGAGAATATCGTTCTTTCTTTGTATTCTTCTTCCATTAAAGTCAACTAGTTTTTATGATATTTCTCATTTATATTTTCAATAATATACTTTTTTTATCATCGTATTACTACTACTTTCTAATAATGATCGCTTAAAGACACTTTCCATAGTTACACCCCCCCCTTAAAAAGAACCCTTTCTACACTCTTGTTCCCCGTCTTAGAAAGCAGTTCCTATTGGATAGCTAATCTTGCTTATTTTTCTTTCATCTTGCTTGAAATTAAAGAAAATACAAGTCAGAAAAGAGAATTACTCCATCAGACCCATAAAATCGTCCCTGCAAAAAACTTTTCCTCTGTCCAAATTCTCTTTTGCTTGATAGCTGAACTCTTCCCAGCAACAGAGAGGAGATTATTGATCGACCAATACACTCGAGTCTCTGTTCATGCCGTGGAGGAACACAAATAGTAAGAGATAAAATTACTGAGCTTATTAAGGAATTTTGCATTTCAGTTCTTGACACCGTTAGATTTGAGCTAAAATGGAGCAGAAGGGAGAGAATCTGTCAATCCTTCCAGCTAGAAGCGTTAAATTTTTCCTAATAAATAGACATGTTTTTTTTTTAAGTTCTCATGCAAAGAGGAGCATGTGGATTATTGAGCTTCATTCCTCCTAAGCTATATTGAATTATGATCACGGATGCTGTGTAGCTTAAAGGCTTGTGCTTCGTGGTTTTAAGTTAAAATTCCGTTAATTAGTATGCTATGGCATATATTTAGGTAAACTAAGATCACAACGCAAAATATTAAGTTACAGAAGATGTTTATCCTATATCCTGTAAGTAAGGAGCGACCCGGCTCAATAGTAACCGAAACTCTAAAAAAATGGAATTTTGATACCAATAGATAACATCAAAAGAGTCGTATTCTTATGCTAATTTTAAATATATAAGTTTCATCAAGTTAAGTCTTACCCATCAAAAGTTACGAGCCTGAGAGAATTTGCTTTTTTTTCGATAAAAGGGGGAACACCCCCTAAGACTCATATAATTTTAATAAAAATCACACCATCAGATTCAGCGTATCAGATAACCCTACTGCAGACTTTTCAAGCTCCTATCTGCAAAAATGTGGAATTTTGTATTTTTTGTCAGAAGAAAGATCACGGATGTGTGTTTATTTGTTTTTTCCCAGGGGGGACCGTATCGACCCTGTGGTCCTAGAATGTCGCGAGAGGGCTCATTTGAACGGAAATTAAAAGTTTTAGTGCCATTTTTAAGTAATGAAAAAATTGGAGGGCAACTAAACCCCCTCCCACGCTCATTTTTTCCCCATATCACCGGATCAAAATTTTGAGATAGCCATTTTGTTCAGCATAGTCGAAAAATCTTATATCTATGTCTTTGAGGACGACTTAATCCCCCACAGTCCCCGGGGGAAGGGCTGCAAGATATTAAACTTTGCCCATTGTCTACACATAGTATTGGTTATTGGGAAGTATACAGATGTTTCAGGTAGGATTTTTTCTGGGGGGGGGAACCCCTTACGTTGGAAGATCTTTCCATGGAGGAATGTTTCATGGGGGAAGAGAATTTTCATGAAGGGGGCGCTGAAATTAAATTAAAAAAACAAGTTTTTTCAACTGGCAGTAAGGAGCAACATTAAAACTTAAAACGAACAGAAAATATTACATATATAAGGGAAGTCACCTCTCCTCAATAGCTCGCTCTTACGCTAAGGTTTTATTTTTTAACTTTTAAAAGAGGTTATTATTCTAATTAAACAGCCTTTGTGACTCAGGAGTCATTCTTGAATAACTGGACCGAAAATCAAACTTAGGTTATTATAAGCTTATTATTAGTTAAAAAATAGTAAAATTAATATGCCAATTTTGTTTTAATTATTTTGTTTTTGTATAAAGAGCGGGGCGTTGAGGAGGGGACAGCCCCTTAAGTATACGGAATAATTTCTGTTCGTTTTAAGTTTTAATGTCGCTCCTTACTTTCAGTTAAAAAAAAAAAACTTGTTATTTACTTTATTTTATCACATATAAGCAACGCTGTGGCTACTGGTTTGAAGAGGACGCGGGCTTTCGGCATTCAATTTTATAAGGAATACTTGTTAGTTGTTAGTATGACGCATTAATTATCAAGAGTAGCCGACCTAAATTCCGCATCTTTTTTTTGTCACTTCCGCACTGTCGTCAGTAAGGAAATCATTGGAAGAATAACAATTTTACTTTTAAGAATTAACAATCTTTTTTTGTATATCTTCACAGTGCTTCGTGATGACGCTGATAAAATCTTAGGAGTTCCTCAACCCTGAAATTGGGGTAATTTTTCTACGACATAATAATACTTTTATCATATTTGATGTTTGGAAATCTATACAAACTCTCCTTTATTGGAGCACTTTTTCTTTTTCCCCCTTTTTAAAGCGATGCAATTTTCTGAATTATTTAGAAAAAAAAACGATTTCGAGGATTGGTTACCTGAAAAGTTGAGTTTAAAATAGTGGACTTTTTTTTTAATATATTTGAAATCAGCATAAAAATATGAGTCTTTTGATGTATCTATTGGCATCAAAACTCCGTTTTCTACAGTTTCGGTTACCATTGAGCCGGGTCGCTCCTTACTTACAGTTCGTTACCACGAACTGTTTGATAGGCTGTTCAGATACTGAACATTTATGACTTTAGTGCTGCGGAATTCGTAAAATTCCTGAGAACTAAAGTCAAAGTCCACAATATCTCAAGTTCACACAAATAAGTAAGTTTGGTAACATTGAAGGAAAAGGCAAAATTGTTCAATAGACAGAAACGATGGATACAGATGCTGTCACAGTTATACACTTTTAGTGAGATGTTATTTGTTAGTTTCAAGATGTTTATCACAAAAGACTGCTAGCTAGAAATTGTTTCTCAGCTAAATACTTTCAGTCATATTGAAAGCTTGTTACATAATATTTATTACACTCGACTTAGCCAGCTTTAAGATTTTGTGATACAACAAATTTTGTCTGCTAAATTGTTGATCTAATGTTGGATTGCTCTAATACTGGGACTTAGTCGTCACTGAATTATATAAAAGTTTGGGTCCAACTCCTACAATATCTTTTACTTTCAGTTTTCACAAGCTGTAGCTGGAACCCTGTGAATAATAACTAATAAACCATATAGGTGGCTGGCAAATAAAACTATTGTTAATACTTCGTTTCCCAGGTAAGATCTTAAAAGATTCGAAAAATAAGTCCAATTTCCGACATAGCAAAAAATCAAGTGAAAATCTACTTTGAATGCATTGAGACTCCTCAAAGAATTTATGTGGTTCAATAATTAGAGAAAGTCAGTTAGCAAAAACGGATTCGGGAATCTGTTAGAGCCACAACTGGTTCGGAATATCCACTATATATATAATTAGCAGTAAGTTTACCGCAGATGATTTCTGGCTCTTCATTATCGGTGCGAACAAAAAACTCCTCCCACTTCTTCATGCATTAGCGGGTTAGTATGTATGCGTCAATCAATGAGAAGGGGTTCGAAATTATATTATTTGTAATTGCGGAATCAGAAAAAAACCTTGGTGAGCCGGCCAAGTGGTTTGCAACTGTCCCATCTCACAGGTATGACTTAATTTATATACAAATTATGACTTAATCTATTATTTATATACAGTGCACTTAACTGATTGGCCTATTTAGGATTTCTGAAAAAGGGGTTGATGAAATTTGTGAAAATAAGGAATTTTTTCTTCTTCTAAAAACTGGTGGAATAGATGTGATGGTTTCGGGGGCGGATCCAGGATTTTTTTTGGGGGGGGGGGGGCGCAAAATAGGTTGATCCGATAAAATTACGTTAGGAGCAAGTTTATTTAATGCAAACTTGCGTTAATTAGGTAAATTACGATCGAGAGACGTACCTATCAAGGAAAATAAACTAGCAAGAAATCATTTTTAGGTTTAGTAGTTTAAATATTTGATTATCTCTTTTTTTGAACAAAGGGGCAAAATTTTTTAAAACTTGTGTTTGATTATCTCCTTAATGAGCTCCTCAGTACTACAGACAATAAAAATCAAACCAATATCAATAAACATATGTGAAAAGTGGAAGTGACACTATATTTAATTTAGCTGCAAGTCTACATTCATGCCCACCACGTAATTTCCCTTTGAGAAAAAATTGATAAAACTATCAAAACTGAAATATCAATGCGAAGCGCCAAATATCATAATCAAATGTCATCGCGCCATGACATTGCTCAAATAGAACTTATTTTCAACTTGATTATCGTTGTAAATTCATTCTTTGTCTTTCTTTTCATTCTTAAACCAATGTTATATTTACCTTTTGCATTATTACAACCCACTATATATACATTTATACAAATTTATATGCATTGTTACAGCCATATCAATTATTCTCTTTTCCTATTTTATTCTTTAATAATAATTTCTGGTCGTTTTGAGTTTGAGTTATTGTAGGCTTCTATTTCTACTGATCTTAAGTTTAATATGGCAGATCAAATAAAAGGAGCTATATATATATATATATATATATATATTTATATATATATATATATATATATATATATATATATATATATATATATATATATATATATATATATATATATATATATATATATATATATATATCGGCGCGTACAAACTGCTCCTCTCATTTGATCTGCCATTAGCGGTCCAATTACCCTGGAACACGTATTTTGGCAGAAACTTTATCGAAATGCCTTTAAAACCAACTCGAGACTTCGAAACCTACTTGTAATTCCTATAAACATCTGAACTATATTTTATATATATATATATATATATATATATATATATATATATATATATATATATATATATATATATATATATATATATATATATATATATATATATATATATATATATATATATATATATATATATATATATATATATATATATATATATATATATATATATATATATATATATATATATATATATATATATATATATATATATATATATATATATATATATATATATATATATATATATATATATATATATATATATATATATATATATATATATATATACGCTCCTCTTATTTGATCTGCCATCGACGGTCCAATTACCCTGGAACAGGTATTTTCGCAGAAACTTTCTCAAAATGCCTTTGAAACCAACTCGAGACTTCGAAACCTACTTTTAATTCCCAAAAACATCTAATAATAACATTGCACTACTAATTACCGATTTTCATATATGTATTGGAATAAATTAATTTAAAATTAGTTTCTTCAAAATTTAGTGTGCCAACGTTGAAGCCAAGTTTCGCGTTCAAGGAAATCTGACTTGTCTACCCGTGAAAAGATCTAATGTCGCGTGTGTTTCTACACTGTCTGGAGCAATCGCGCCGTAGTTTGGGTTTTTATAATGGGCAAGATAGGGAAAGATCATACTGCCTATTATATATAAAGTGGGATTATCCCAACAAGACATCTTGTGAATGTGTAAAACTAGAGATTACTCATCGCAAGAGCTGACCCCCCAAGTTACCCAAATGTCCGGGATTTCCTCGTTAGATTTGCCTGTTTTGATGAACTCCCCCTCTCCTAGAAATAAAATATATGCGCAAATATCTGGCTTATTACCATTAATCCGAATAAGGTACCATGGACTTGGCTATGACTTGTGCAATCTGAGAACTGAAGTCCTCTTTCAGTCAAGAACCATTATCCCAGATTTTCAGGTTATATAGTATAAGAATAAAATTTATTTTCATTTTTAAGCCAGTTTATCTTGTATTTTCTCACTTGTTACACAAAAAGAAGTATTTGTCTTCATTTATATCGTGAATTTAATTTCTGAATAAAACTTCTTTTTAATGTTTTTTATCAACTTTTGTTAAAGGAGTACAAAACAACTCTCAAAATCGATCCATCTTATAAATTAGATATGTTGCGTTCAGGAAAACTCCTCATCCACTGACAAAGTTGAAAAATAGAAGCGTTTTTCTCCCTAACCTTTAGGAGGAAAATATTCACAGGCTATAAATAATCAAAACTGATGAAACTTACGATGAAAAATTAAATAGCAAGATGATTAGAATGAAACACGTCGGTCCATGATTATTCTTAATTTTTCTGTTAAGCATAAGATAGGACGAAAGAAAAATGTATCTAGTAATTATGACTGCAATATATCCCATACATACATACATATATGCGTGTATTTAAAAACCAGTGGCCATACACACAAAAACAAATCATAAGCAGCGCGCTAGCGCTGCCTAAGTAAAGAATGATGTGGGAGCAATGTGTTTTTTTTCTTCTTCTTCTTCAGTCGGGCATTTCGTATCGAAGGAGTTGTCGTAGAAACTTCGAAAAGGGCTGATTCGATTGGAAATTGGAGTGGCTAGTGCCCTTTTTAATAGTCAAAAGTGATTGGAGGACAACTAGCCCCCCCCCCCACGCCAATCATTTCCCAAAACACATCCCATAAAAATGTTGAGATAGCCATTTTATTCGGTGTAGTTGATTTCCAGATAGAACATATGTTTTTAAGGAGGACACTCCCCCTCAGCCCTCGGGGCAAGGGTTTTAAGTTATGCCCTGGGGGCATATAAGGTTTTTAAAGAAGATGTTGTCTTAGAAACTTCAAAAAAAGCTCATTGGATTGGAAATTCAAAGGGCTAGTGCCCTTTTTAATAGTCGAAAGTGATTGGAGGGCAAGTAGCCCCCCTCCCACGCCCATCATTTCCCCAAACAGATCCAATGAAAATTTTGAGATATCCATTTTGTTCATCCATTTAGTTGATTTCCAGATAGAAAATATGTTTTTGAGGAGGACACTCCCCCACAGCCCTCAGGGCAAGGGTTTTAAGTTATGCCCTGGGGGAATATAAAGTTTTTGAAGAAGGTGTTGTCGTAGAAACTTCAAAAAAAGCTCATTCGATTGGAAATTCAAAGGATTATAAGTTATGCCCTGGCGGCATGTAAGGTTTTTATTGAAATCTTTGTCTTAGAAACTTGAAAAACGACTCATTCGATTTGAAATTCAAAGGGATAGTACCCTTTTTAGTTGTCGAAAGTGATTTTAGGGCAACTAACCCCCCTCTCACGCCCACCTTTTCCCTAACACATCCAATCAAAATTTTTAGATAGCCATTTTATTTTACGTAGTTGAAAGTTTTGGAAATTAGGTCTTTAAGGATGACAACCCCTCCCCCCATAGCCCTCAAAGCAAGGGTTGTAAGTTATGCCCTGGGGCATATAAAGTTTTATTGAAAGCGTTGTCGTAGAAACTTCAAAAGGGCTCATTCACTTGGAAATTGAAAGGGCTAGTGCCTTTTTTAATAGTTGAAAGTGATTGGATAGCGACTAACGCCCCTCTCACGCCCAACATTTTCCAAAACACATCCAATCAAAATTTTGAAATATCCATTTTGTTCAACGTATTTGAACGTTCTGGAAATTAGGTCTTTTAGGGAAATAACCCCCTCAGAGCCCTAAGTGCAAGGGTTGTAAGTCATGCCCAGAGGGCATATAAGGTTTATATAGAAAGTTGTTGCATAAATCATAGGCAGCACGATCGCCGTGCCTAAGTAAAGAACGGGGACACTCGAGAACGAGACAAGAAACGGGGACTAAATAAAGAGGAGGACACTCCCCCACAACCCTCAGGGCAAGGGTTTTAAGTTATGCCCTGGGGGCATATAAGAACGATGTTGACACAATTATTAATTTTTTCCTTTAGAGCAGGGTACTTCGTATCGAAGAAGTTGTCGTAGAAACTTCGAAAAGCGCTCATTCAATTGGAAATTGGAGTGGCTTGTGCCCTTTTTAATAGTCGAAAGTGATTGGATGGCGACTAACAGCCCTTCCACAACCACTATTTCCCGAAACACATCCAATCAAAACTTTGAGACAACCATTTTGTTCGGCGTAGTTGATTTCAAGATATAAATTATGTTTTGGAGGACAGTCCCCCACAGCCCTTAGGGAAAGGGTTGTAAGTTATGCCCTGGGGGCATATGAGGTTTTTTATAGAAGGCTTTGCTGTAGAAACTTCAAAAAAGCCTCATTCGATTGGAAATTCTAAAGACTAGTGCCCTTTTTAATAGTCGAAAGTGATTAGAGGGCAACTATCCCGCCTCTCACGGCCACCTTTTCCCTAAACACAAGTAGAACCCCTTTATCGACTCGTGACACCCACCCCTGCTGCCATCTACAATTTAGTTTAATGCTGACGGGACATAATTTATTCAAGGATTATCGATCGAGTCTAATGGGGGGTAAAGGTCAATCGATCTGTTGTTGTTTGGC